>NC_091123.1:32761317-33061317 GCF_040183065.1 Periplaneta americana | reverse complement strand
GTTAGCCACCGGCACTGCAGTAAAGTTGACAGCATCCGATATAGTTGGTGTGGCTTGTATCTTATTTAAAATTTACCCTGAAACTATACAGTAAAGGTTTCTATAGATCTCCTAACCTCTCACAAATAGGAACTGCACATTTTAGGCTGTTATACGAATCCCTCGCTAAAAATTTTGGTGATATTAAGAAAATGGAATGCGGAAACATGAGGGCCCCCAACGGCAAAGAAGTTTAATAACAGTAAGAGTAATAATTTTATGATTCATCTCTTGCCCTCAACACATGTTCTGCTCGCAAAGCTGCAGGGATGTCCAAAAATGTTGCAGTATTCATTTGGAGTGTGAAATGGATACCACAATATTTCTCATAAGGAATCTTAGTTGTTACACTTCCACCACCACTTTGTCTTTCGCTTTTAAAAAATATTCATTATTTTGCACTCTCATCCAGAAACTCGTCGTCCATACAGTGGTCTGGCAGCTACCATGTTTGCCTTTAGATCCTAGATCCGTGGATCTAAATCCGGCCAGAGCGACAGGTTTTTAAGAATGATAAAATAACATTAGTAAGATTTCCTCTGAAATTCATATAAAATTGGAAAGTCCGTGTTGTAAACTTAAGGTGCGTAAAAAAATTCTGACCCTGAATTACAAAATTCAGGTAAAATTTATTTCTAGCCTGCGTCATAACGAAGCTAAAAATATGTCAGATTCATGAAAAAAAAAAATCTCAATTACTTTTTAGTCGCTGGTCAACTGTACCAAATTTCCTCTCAGTTTGACTAATAAGTACAATATCAGAATCATCATTTTTATCATCGTCACCATCACGGCAATTTAAAATGTTTAGATTCTCCTCTTCTACGCTCACAAACTTTTGTCTGAAAAAACCAATTCAGAGCTTCTATCGTAAATACAAGTTTACAGCATCTCTGATGCCGAATAATAGACTAGGGCAGGTTCTCAAACTCATATAATTTGCAACAGGTGAAAGACATCAATTATTGCCAAACACGGAACATATGTCACCTTAGTGATACTCATTTTTATTTAACCCCTGTGAAAACGTGCACAGGGAATTTAGACATGATGTTGTGGAAAGGTATACCTATCATATGGGAACATAAAAGGAACGAGATTTCACTAATGCTGTAACCGAGATATGACATCATATTCAAAGAAAATTACCATGTCTACTGATGACAACCGGAAATAAGGGATACATTTATCCTGTAGCCGACACCGCTCAAGCCGTGCGGGTCACGATATAAAGCAAGCGCAGATGTTAACAGAACATTCAACTAATTTCCAAATCGCTCATATGTAACAGGCATCGAATGAATGACCCTTCCGTTTACAAAGTTACTGTGTACATCACACAGCAAGTCAGAACTGTTGATGTATCGCCTCCATATATTTAATATAATACAAACAGGTGGAGCTTCGGGGTCTCCAGGAAGTTGTAAACAGCGTAACAATTAGCAGTGGCTCGTACGTAATCAGACCAAACTAGTAGTAAAACAGTGAACTGATGCACGGCTACATCGCTACGTGGTCTCTACTACGTTTCAATCCAATTTTATCCAATTTAGGAAACCGGTAATTCATAGAAAGGGACACAGTTATTTCGCTCACCTCTGAGTTAATTTAAAAAGCCGCTTGCTTTACCGACACCAGAAAAGGATATACTTTATATAATAAGGAGGTAGGCTATATGTAATATATGTCCAGTCTCTCAGTGCATTACAAACAAGTCCAGTGGGCTTGGAGTCGATTCCCCGCATGAAATGTAAATTTATACATTTGTGTTGTCTCGGGCAGTAATCTTGCGTTGTTTTTTTTTTATCTACTCAAATCCGTAAACTCTTGAACCAGAAAAAGTCACGGAAACCAAATAAAATAATAATAATAATAATAATAATAATAATAATAATAATAATAGACTAATAATAGACATGAAATAGAAAGGGACAGTGAAAGTTATACTCTATGTAGTCTAGATATAAATAGATACATAGGGCCTACGCATCAAATAATGTTTCATACTGCTGCCAAGGCTTAGCTTTAGACAGTATGAAGCAGGATCCTCCACTTGTATTCACGTTAAGTCCATATTTTTTCGATCCGAAACTAGACAGACATGCAGTAGGACTCGGGGGAGCGCTAGATCGATAGGACGTCAAATCTCCATCGAAGTTCTAAGATAACGACGGAACACCATTTTGAAAAGAAAAAAAATCCATGTTCTAACTGGGATTCCAACACACGACCGTTATCTCTGTCTAATGTTAGTTATGCAAACCATTAATCGCTGCGTCACCAAGGTCGGGATAAAATAATTGCATTTGATTTACTTTACATAGCAAGTAAACAATACATTAGCACAAGATGACGATGACGATGATGATGATGATAATAATAATAATAATAATAATAACAATAATAGAAAGTTTAGGCCAATATCCTGTTCCGATTTCAAAGGAAAGATGTTATATAATCATTGAATACAGATAACAATAACAATTATTATTATTATTATTATTATTATTATTATTATTATTATTATTATTAATGTTTGTTTAACCAGTCTGCATCACCTCTTTTAAAGTAATATCTCCTAGCTACTTGAATTTCTTCCCTCTCTACCGCTTTATTCTAAAACTTGCTCCCCTCAAACGGTTCAAAACCGTCACGAGGTATTTTTTTTATTTTGTTGGATGAAAAGTAAAACTTTGTGTCAGTTCTAATGTATGCAGGAGTGAAATAAGCTGACTAAAGTTGTCGTTACTTCGATGGGATAAAGATGAAAGAGGGAGGGAACTTGTATTCTACCCCTCACTGGGTCTCTTTGTTTAGCGAATAGTAGATTCATAAATATATGAATGAATGAATGAATGAATGAATGAATGAATGAATGAATGAATGAATGAATGTATGTATGTATGAATGAATGAATGAATGAAGTGCATTTATTGATACACAATTATACAAACTCATGTACACAAGATTCTTCGCAAGAACCCGTACGGCCATTCGTGCTTTAAATAACACTCCTTTTTTGCGACATAATTTCTTTAGGCCCTTCGATGTTGCTGTAACCGAGTTCAATTGTATGTAGGCAAAGAAAATAGTAAGTATATTATTGAATAAAACAAGTGAATAAAAAGTAGGCAAATAAGTAAGGTACATATAAGCACACTCTACTCTATACAGCTTGAGTTTTGAGGGTGCTAGAAACAATAGACTGTGACGGTTCTATTTTGCATTGCCTGTAATGAGGCGATATTAGCGATCCTAGTGGTGAGCAACTATCTAATGTTTGCATATTTACTACGTATTGAGCTTCGCGACTGTATATACTAGACTGTGGTACAAGAAAAAAAAAAGAAGTGAACAATTAGATCAATAATTAGAGAAACAAATAAATATATGAATAAGAGTAATTAAATTAACGAATACATATCCAAGTAAATAAATATATACAGTAATATGTTACTGCGAAAAATTGAAATAGTACGCTAAACAAAGAATTACTTGTCATATTTTTATGTTTAAGGCACTCTTGAGATACAGAGATAAATTTTATGTATAAGTTAGCTGTTGTATTTGTATCTGGATAAAGGAGAACGAAATATACGCTATAGGCCTACATTATGTCTTTTTGTAGATGAGATTTAGTTTCTCGTGCTTATCATAGGAACAAGTAACAAATACTGTTGGCAATGAAGACATTATTATTATCATCATTCACAATCAATCATATGCTTTTAAGGATTGTAGACTTACCCTAGCTATCACGAAGTTTATGAGCATTAATGGAAGTTATGGTGCGGATTTTTATCATAACATTGATCCTAAAATATGTAACTAAAAACGTCAAAATATGTACTAAATATGTAACATCAAAATTGTAAAAGCAGTTAAAAATTGTTATTCATTTCAAAAACGGTTTTGTTTTAAATAAAGATAAACAGTAGATTACTTTTACACAAGTTACACACGTATATATGTCACGATATAATTTTATTCTTGGTGCGGTTCTAAGGTTAATCAAGGCATGGAGCACAATGTGCCACAAGATATTAGGTAAGTTTCCGTCGGCGATTGAACATTATGTTCTTACACATCGAAAACAATCTCTCGACATCGCATGAGGTTACTGGTTCATATTTAAACAAATGGATGCGCCTGACAGCAATGTCTTCTGGAGCTTTCCGCGTTCCTCCTTCTGAGAATTTGGTTCAGGCGATGGTGTGACTATATGTAGCGAGACTTGTCAACCGCCTAGACCTTTTTTAGAACAAAGTGCAAGATGACAGGATTAGAGGTTGTACTGTACTATCCTGAATGCTGAAATGTGTATCCATTACGTGTTGACAACTTCAAGTTTAAAATTGTGTAAATATTTTTATAATTTCTTTTAGTTTGTGCTGAAATATTGACAATGTTCTTTACAAGGCGTATAATTAAACGACTTTTGGTATGGATGTTAATTTTATGTAAAAATATCTATCTTAAAAATATGTAGTATTGTGCGAAATATGTAAAAATATGTAGTACTAAAATTAAATATAATGGTCTTAGTAGCCTAATTCACAAAATTTTGAGCTTTCAGACAGATACATACCTACATACTAAGGAGAAAATACGAAATTACATAAAAAGTCCAGACTCTAGTCATGAGGTAAACGACGCCATCTCCATTTTAAACAATATAGGACAAACACAGAAAGAAAGGCAAATCAAATCCATAACTTATGCAAGAATTTTCTTTTTTCCATTTTTCTCTCTTAAATTGAACCTGAATTCCCTTTCTTATGAATAGAAATACTTCGCTTCAACGTAAGAAATAATAATAATATTGAGACCGTAACAGGCCACTTGGCCTAATACTTGTTAGGAAGATGATTATTATTATTATTATTATTATTAGGATTATTATTATTATTATTATTATTATTATTATTATTATTATTATTATTATTATTATTATTATTATGTGTGTATTAAAGTTTCTATTTAAAGCGAAGAGAAATGGAGACTGGTATGATAGGCCTACAACTTTCGAACAACACGAATAAGATATTCGGTCGTAGCCACGCCTTAATTACGCGAGATGGACATCCTTGTTCGGTTGAGAATTCGTATTACTCATTAGAGTAGGGGAGGACGTCGAACACCTGTACCCTGGCCATTCTCAAGAGAAGAGTTATGTTCCTATCGACCCATACATTTTCTCTCCTCACTCCCATTATCTTTCACCAAACAAAACATTACGTCTCTCGCAGATAACTTCTTATAACCAGCACACTCCGCCTTGTCTCGCCGCCTTTCAGAAATATCTCTATATAGCCTATATTCTTTTCCTTGTTACCTTTCCTTTTCTCATTCGTGGATCACGGAAATATGATATAAATTTCAACCATCAGACAAATGACAAATGAAGGGAAAATAATTTCATAGAGACTTTGATACAATTGATTAATGAGATTAAAGAAGACGATCTATTAACCAGACAATGAACGTCTGATTTTAGGAATTTGATTGATTCATTAATTGATTGATTGATTTATTGATTGACCGATTGATTGATTGATTGATTGATTGATTGATTGATTGATTGATTGATTGATTGATTGATTGATTGATACAGCTCTTGTCTCGCCGCCTTTCAGAAATATCTCTATATGGCCTATATTCTTTTCCTTGTTACCTTACCTTTTCTCATTCGTGGATCACGGAAATGTGACAAATTTCAGTCATCAGACAAATGACAAGTGAAGGGAAAATAATTTCATAGAGACTTTGATACAATTGATTAATGAGATTAAAGAAGACGATCTATTAACCAGACACTGAACGTCTGATTTTAGGAATTTGATTGATTGATTGATTGATTGATTGATTGATTGATTGATTGATTGATTGATTGATTGATATGAGGAACTGATGATACAGCTTTTAGTACATTCCCTAGTCCATTATATTAGGCGCATTCTCATCCATACCGGTCGACTGTCCTAAGACACGCTGTGTATCTAGGATCCACACGCGTTCTTGAATTAGTATCCTCTGCATACTGCCGACTGGTGATCGGAGAAATGTTGATGAATACGGCAACGAAATGAAGAGATGTTGCGGAATGCTGTCGAAACGGGGGAAACGTGAGAGAACTCCTAGAAAAACCATAACTATGATCTTGTCCAGTTTTTCATAAAAAACCACAGACCTAACTGATACTCGAACTGGACCGACGCGCCGGCACGACAGTCTATGAACCATATATTGAGCGTCTTATCTTTGAAACAGTGTACAACAATGATGTATTGACAAAGGTCTAGTGTTCATACCATTTCACGGAGGGAATTATGTTTTGGAATACTGAACTGCAGTTACATAGTTAATTTCGATAGTAGAAATTCCATGTCTCCTCTCCATTCTGGCCGTTAGCAACGCGTCCCAGAAACGACTAATCTCCAGGCGACGAGGCGGCACCTCATGTACGAGGTTATGTAGAAATGCATACGTATATCTAGTGACTCGTAACTTACAATAGTGATATCAATTTCTGATCACTTTGTTTCTAGTACTGTCGTTTAAGACCAGGCCTATATTTTTATTTTATTAACTGCATTGTTTGTTTGTTTGTGTACTAGTTTACTTTTTTCTTACTCTGTTATCTTTTATCATCTATTTGTTCTTGTATTGTTTTGTATGCTTTGTCTAATGGCAGCCTCTAATTTGAGGAAGCTCTAGTAAATAAAAAAATAAGGTAAATAAGTATTGACTATAACCTTAGGGGGAGGTATACCATTGGCCTGCAAAAATTTAATGATATTTATTTTTTATATCTCAGTACTATAAAACCTAAATGAACAAAACTTTTCATGCTTAATATACATATGAGTACATTACACTTCATAAAACATTATTAAGAATATTAAAATAGCTGTAATACCTGTAAAAATAATATCAAATTTGCGTAAGTTGTTTACAACCGTAATGCATTTACATAATAAAATATATAAGTAATTAAATATCTGCATCATTCTTTTACTGGAATGTTTTAAAGACTTACATCAACGACATAGTCTAGGATCTTTTACCTATTACTTCAATAAATATTTTTTGCCTTAATCGTTACCTTCAATATTACATTTTCTAAAATTTTTTATTAAGAAAAAAACATTTCCTGAAGGAATAGCTAAAAAATCCTAGACTATGTTGTTGATGTAGGTCTTTAAAACATTCCAGTAAATGAATCATGCATATATTTGATTAATTGTATATTTTATTATGTAAATGTTTTACGGTTGCAAATAAAAATTATGCAACTTTGATATTATTTCTAAGCTATTTTAATATTTTAAATAGTGTTTTATAAAGTGTAATGTATATATATTACGCATGAAAAGTTTTGCTCATTTAGCTTTTATAGTAGCTGAGATATAAAAAAATGAATTTTACTAAATTTTTGTATGCCAATGTGTACCCCCCCCCCCCCGTTTAATTGAAGATCAGCAAACTGTGTCATATCTAAAAGCCTGCAGTATTTTTATTTTAAAATGTGTTCGTATGGTTACACATAATAAGCGTTACTAGTAGCAAGAATGAAAAACAAATTACTTAATAATAACATTTACTGCCTCTTTACACGGTATCAATACATTTCAATAATGCAATGCACTTTTCCGCACTTTTCCGCTCTGTTGACAACAGTTAGTGTTGTTCTTCTGAGATCGGCTTGTCGTTATTCTACAAGGGCAACACTATTCATAATGCAAGTGACCAATAGTCCTAAAATTGACAGGTGTAACACTTGGGGACCTTGGAGGCCAATGCAAGTGACCACGGTGGACGATCCATCGTTCGGAGAATGTGAGATTTAGATGATGTGTCACTTCACGGCTAAAATGTATAGGGGCTCCGTCAGGCTGGAAGAATATGCCAATCCTTGCAGTTGTAGCCAAGCTGTTTCTGTACACCCATTATGAATAGTGCTGCCCTCAGGCGATCTCAGAAGAGCGACACGTACTATTCTTTTGTATGTAGTCAATAGTACGTTGTTATTTTTTGTCGTTTCTTATACCATTTGTAAAGCTTGTTATGCATATCAAACAGCTGATTTCAACACCTATTAAAAACTGCATTCATATTTACATGAACTTTTTTACTCACAATAGTCCATATTACCACCCTTTAAAATACAGTATTTACTATTCCTGCTGAATCACTCTGTATATTAAAAAGTGGTCGTGATAGAATACAGGCAGCCTTTTCTTACTGCAATTTTGTTTGGTCCCTTGTCAAAACCGTGTCAATTATTTTCTTCGTTTCTTCTTTTCCTTTTTTAAGTAATTTTCAGGATTTTCTCCCATCCTACTGCACACAATCATGAATATTAGAGGTAATGCCTATCCTATATCTAACGACAAAGTAATTACACGCACGTATTACATTAAAGGGAAATACCAATACATAGCGCTAAAGTTTCGCAACCCTGTCATAACACGTTTTATTACGATACCCGTGTCTGTAATTACAGCGGACAGAGATCTCAGTGGATAATGTGTATAATCAGGATCGGTAGCAGATGTTCTGATTTAGTACTACGACGATGAGGGAAGACCTAATACAGCAAGCCGATGCTCCACTCTACTTCAAAGATTGCTTCCATTCAAAGATTTAATACCGCGATATCGAAACAATCCGTTGCTCCAGTTGTCTTAGTGATACTGCAAATAAAAGAGGAATACAATATATATATATATATATATATATATATATATATATATATATATATATATATATATATACTACATAACTTATTCAAGAATTCTAGACAGTGTACAAATATCGGCGTAATTATTCATATAAACAATAGATTTTTATAAACACACAATTCATGACACAATTATTTTCAAAAGTTGAAGATATAAAAATCAAATTTCGGAAATTCTCAAATTAAAGTCACTTGTATTGAAAGATCGCGACATCGACAGAACTCATTCTAATTGACTTAGTGCCACTAAAAAAAATTAAATGTACAACGTACAGGTATCCGCAGATATTACTAATATGGGCACTAATTTTATAAGACTAGAGGAAGAAGTAAAATATTGCTGAATGTCCCTGTGAATGATACACCGGACTTAGAAGTTCATAAGATGTTATAAAATGTTTGAAAAAAAAATTATTTCCTCTAAATCTAACATATTTCCTTCATAAAAATAGAGGTACAAATATGGAATACTATTAACAAGTTACAAGATTAACAAAATTGCAAAGTCAAAATGGTACGGAAATCACAGAACAAACTTTCAGCATCTTCATTAGAAGGTGTTTTTCCAACCGTGATACTGAATCACTACCCCATACTGGCCACTATACTTCATTATCTCTGGCTTAGTTGCCTCATGAGTGACGCCTTTTGGTGTCATTTATGAGGTTCAAACCTACATCTTGCTATATGGTATTCAAATTTTGGTAAACTGTTGTATAATACAAGTGCTTGTGACATCTTTTAATGACGAAAAATTTATTTTAAGGAAAGTCTGTTGCTTAACAAAATCTTAAGACATGTCTCGAAATTCAAGAAATTCTGCACACAAAGATAAACAATTCATCATTGCTACTAGTGCCGATATCTTGCGGAAGAAAAACGAAATGTAACCACAAACTAGGATAACAAGTGTTGCTACACGGCATAAAAAGCAAGAAATGCGTTTACAAATAAGCGGGAAATTAGAAA
This sequence comes from Periplaneta americana, assembly GCF_040183065.1. Classification (NCBI taxonomy): domain Eukaryota; kingdom Metazoa; phylum Arthropoda; class Insecta; order Blattodea; family Blattidae; genus Periplaneta; species Periplaneta americana. The sequence continues at coordinate 33,051,566 of NC_091123.1, read as the reverse complement.
TTAATTTCAGTTGGCCAATCACTATAAGGTGGCCAATTACTTACTGTATGGTTTACTTTACTTCACTTTTAAATTATTGCGGATGCTCGAGGCGTTGATGCCGAATAATATTCCCAACTACTGGATCGTGTATGACATTTTGTGCAATCGTTATTCGTCTTTCCTCAACCGAAAACGTGTTCTTTACCACCTGATTAAGCTAAGCGTACTTTATCTATCACAGGCCAAGATTCAAGCACTCGAAGGAATTGAGGTTTTACTGCATCCAATGTACATACATGCTAATCATAGCCTATTTCATTCGATGGTTTATTTTTTGTGTGGACAACACTTGAATATTTTCATGATGCTCATACAAGACTCTTTTTTGCACGATCGTGTTTTTTGTTGTATTTACAGCTATTGTTGTTAGGCCTTGAAAGTTAGAATTCCTACACAGAAGTTTGTTGTTAGGGAAACCATTCTTCATATCATAAAACTATACTGAAATATACCCATTACAGTACACTTATTGCTACTTAGTTACAATTATTACAATGCAGTTTCTCGAAGGCTTTGGAATAATATTGCTCTAAATTTTCAATTCAAAATATATTGTATTTGAAATTTTAAATACAGTATATATAATCGTGCAAAAAAAGTTGTACAGTACAATACACATTTGTGAAGTGCATTACAAAATCTCTGAAAATGAAAAACTCGCTCTGCTCGTTTATCAAACTTTTCCTCGATTTTGTAAAAAGCACTTCCCAACCTTGTATCGTAATATACTATTGCCTCCAACTTCAAGAAATGGTATCGCCTCCAAATTGAACTGCAGAAAGATGGCATACCGTCGACGAAAATAACAGAATCCATTTCGAAAAATGATTTGTTTGTTATTATTCATTTCGACGTCAAACACGTTTTAGGCTCATGTATAAAACTTTTTAATCGACCTAGTAGAAACAATACGTTTGGGGAGGCCGAGACGTAGATGGGAAGATAACATTAAAATGGATTTGAGGGAGGTGGAATATGATGATAGAGACTGGATTAATCTTGCTCAGGATAGGGACCAATGGCGGGCTGATGTGAGGGCGGCAAGGAACCTCCGAGTTCCTTAAAAGCCAGTAAGTAAGTAGAAACCGTATCAGATCGAGCCTTGAGGATCATATACACATAGTGGGCCTTACTTTCTTCGTTAAATATTTTAAGAGCTCCGTCTACAAGACGCTCTCTCACTGCCGAAGCCTGAGGCAGAGATCAGAACACCTTACCGACCCCTCCTACTCAATAACTTGAAGTTGTTTATGAGTCCATCTCAAACCAATTCCTCGCAGTGATGTTCCTTGCAAAATTACTAACTTCCTGGTATCTTAATGCACTTTTATCATTGCCTCTCTACATGATTTATTCCTCAGCATTATGACATTCAGATGCTATCAGGAGCGGCATCTTCAACACACGCTATGAGCACGTCAGAATGAGATTTTTATTATATAATTGAATTTCTTAATATGGCTATGGCAACGTGATTATAAGGCTCTGAGATCTGGATATTAAGATACAAAGATGGCAGGCGGTCGAATTAAATTTCTAGCAGCGGCGGCAGTCGGTTCCAGTCTTTCATATGTTGTAATTAATATCAAAGGATACCCGAGCCTTTAATGTTGCGCAGAAGCCACGACCACGGGTTCGAATCTAGCCTGAAGTATCTCTCATTCTCATTTCACTAGTTTCAGTGATTAGATTTAACAGGATTATAGCGGTACTTTCTTAAGAAACATAGGGCCGTATTCATAGACATTCTTAGCGCGGGCTTTCGGTGGATGATCAGCGAACTAGCGTTTTTCGTATTCATAAACCAGTGTTAGCGATATGTTATGATATGAATCCTGTTTAGCACGCTCGTAGCGCGGGCTAGCGAAATGTCTATGAATAGCACCCATATGGACTAATCCTTTAAATATAAATCAACGTCATCTGATTTATCTTAAAAAAAGTAAGCTCTAAATCAGCCGCCATGGTAGGTCTGTTGGCAGAATAATGGTTTAGTATATATTAAAAGGGTGCACCTGGATTTAGTATTGATTGTGAATGGCGCATATGGCATCAGTTTAAAGATAAATAGTTCGATATTCGGGGATGAAAGGATGCTTTAGTGCAGCCGTGGCGAGAATGCGACTCGCGAGTACATTGTGGCTCGCAGTGAGAGCTATGCATTTCTCTTGCTTCTAATCTTCTCCAACCCCCACCCTCTCACTCACTGGAGTCAAACTCCGTTCCATTTGTATTTGTTTCTGACCTGCGAGTGGCATATGTCTCTCTCGAAACCATGTACCTCTACAAAAACGAAAGTTTCAAATAGGATGGGAGGACGCTTTTTTTTTATGCTGTCAATATGATGAGAATATTAAATGTATGATTTGTTCACGAGTATTACGAGGAAAACGGTTGTATAACATAAAACGGCATTATACTACATCTTACTCATGGAACATTAAAAGTTATTCATCTCTGTACGTCGAATCTTTTTCAGCAGATGTACGAATAATGCGGTTAGCTCTTCAATTTGAACTCACTGATTTACTATGTGATTGTCAAATGAAAGCTAGATGTAAGGACTTGACAAATGTTGAACTTTCAAATCTTTGCCAAAAAATAAATATCCGAAGCTTCGTTCTTTCGCTTGCTCTGTTGAAGCCATGTTCGCTACAACTTACGTTTGTGAAAAATTATTTTCAACAATGAAAATAGTAAAAACCAAATTTAGATCACGATTGATAGACAAATACCTTCGTGATCAACTACGACTGGCAGTAAGTGACATAATTCCTGATTTTGAAACTTTGTCACAGAGACATTCTGAAGACAGTTAATTTTAGGTTGTGATATTGTTCATTTATTGTTCATTCCTTTCTTCGTTACACGTACTAAACATTAGTTTGTTGCCTTGTACTGTATAAAATTATATTTAAGCGCTTGACGTAAGGAAAATGAAAATCCGTTAATAAGTCAGACAGTTGCTTCACTTCCCCTTCGGGTGTCCGCCTCCCTCCATAGGTGCTATGCACGTTGCAGGTTACACAATGGCTCGGCGCACAACTACATTTTCGCCACGGCTGCTTTAGTAGGGCTTAACTGGATCTTGAGCCTACATGGCTTAATCAACAGATGGCATCACATAGCCGAGTAACAGTATCTACATAAAAGCGACCATTCGAACTCCAAAACCATTCCCACGTGATAAAGCTTGCCAGAGGTATAAAACTCGTCGAAAAATAAACTATCAAAATTGTAGACATTATGGCGAAGAACTTAAGAGATAGGATGAAAATTTATATTCAAGGCAAAATAAGGGAACAAAGATTAAATAAATTACGTAAACAACACACGAAAATATGCACAATTACAGCAAGTTAACAGATTGAAATCTTCGTTTTGATGCAATCTCCAGCAGCAAGTTCTAATATTGTAATTGAACTTTTCTCTTTCAGGGTTATTCTTGCGTGGATCTGTTGAATGCCGGCATGAAGGACTCGGGCGTGTACTACCTGCAGATCAGGGGAACTACCTATTGGTTCCTCAAGGTGTACTGTGAGCAGGAAGTAGCAGAAGGAGGTTGGACTGTAAGTAAATATTTATCGTACAATATAATACTTTAAAGAAATCATGTACCTCTTCTTCCATCAAGATTTAGGACTCCAGGACCTGTTCCAATACTCAGAACTGGTCTGAACAATGCCTCTCTCCTTTAACCATATTTCTCCTCCGTTTTGGAGTATAGTTGAAAAACCTTTTGGAGTCATTTGACATCTAATAGGTCCATATCATTTTTTTAAATTAATTTGTAATTTTTTTTTACATCTGCATTAGTTACTCCCATGTTTTCTATTTTTTATTTGTTCAGTCATTTGGTCTCTTCTTGTAACTCCCTAAAGGTCTGATGAATCCCATCTGTTACGCCTCTAACCATTTTTCATATTTCTTACTGAAAACCAATGTTTTAGAACCGAACGTCATCACCAGTTTTGTTACAATTTCATGAAGTCAAGTACTTATTAAATAATAGACGGTAATTACACAGATTATTCCCTGGTTGAAATTCTGACTAATACATCTATTACCACATTAATAATACTTGTTCGAACCGGATAAAAGTAATTTGAATACGAAACTGATACTGCTATTTCCGCTTTCTTTCTGTGTAGAGAATCACCTCTAAATTAATGTAGTTATTTCCCTTTCATTCTGTATGCACTATTCTACTACTGTTTCTTTTTCTTCTCCTTTCTGCTCGAAGCTATCCACGTTGCAAGCCATTAAGATGTAAGATATCAGTAGCATACTGTACTTTTAATTAGTGAAATTTCATCTCTTCCATGAAGATCCCTTAGGGCTCTTCTCACTGTACGGCCTCTTGTGGTTTGACGCATTTTAATTTCTCTTGTTTCCATGAGTCAGCAACAGCAGGAGTTCCGTAGTAATTAATAATGAATTTCTTTTAAAACATATTAGTGCAGGTCAGTGAGAAGTATGACCCTGGTCGGGTTACGCCATTTCAATTAAATTGCATTTAAACTCATGACAGCATCACATTATCAAGAAAGATAGCTGCAGTCAGTCAGAGATTCTAAGGGCTGATGATGATGCGGTAGGAGTAAGAGATGTCTCAATGTGGCGATGAACTAAAACCGGTTTGAAACTCACAGATAAGGTTATGCTAATCTGACAGTTACAGTCCATCCCTGTCTCAACCAAAATGGGATAAAAATTGTTTACGTTTATCGCAAAGTCCTAGAAATCGCATTTTCGGCCGATTTCACTAACCACAATCAAGGAAAAATGACGAATATCCTATAAAACGATTAACGATTACCGTCATTTCCTATAACTATGGTCCTGGAACACAATTGAGGGACTTAGAACAAAAAGTAGGTAAGTGACATTATTAAAAAAATGAGGTAAGTGCGTGTTGTGATAGCCCAAAAGGATGTTTCTTTGGGATAAAATCAGGTAAGTGATCACACTGTGCAGTGCTGCTATATGGGCATCATTTCACCAAACTAGTGTATTATATTTCATTGCATGTAGAACTTTAACTGTAATTTCCTCAAAACTAGGTTTCCGTCACTTACCTGCTTTTTGTTCTAAGCCCCTCAATTATGGTCCACGATACAGCCATTCAAAGAACATTGTAGGAGTAACATAGACCGTTCGTACATAGCTGCAGTGACTTGACTTCAAACTACAGTACAGCAAAAAAAAAAAAAAAAAAAAAAAAAAAAAAAAAAAAAAAAAAAAAAAAAAAGATAAACGAGGTAGTACGTTATGGAGTACAAACTTTAAATGGTTGTATCGTGGACTATAGTTGTGTTCCAGGACCATAGTTATGGGAAATGACGGTACCATTATACTTGTTTTACTTCCGATGTTCGTAGTCTCTAACATTCTCCAAATTGTTGATCTGATTTAAGGATTAGATTTCAGTCCGCCTAATGAATTCACTTTCACCATATCGTCACGAGATAGAACGCACATGACCATCCCAAATACACCGGGTGAAGATGTTACTTGCAATTGAATAACACATATACATGGTTTGGTGGATTTCCTGTTCACTACTTTTGTGGCATTCTCTTAATTGGTAGAGAGGTAACGTGTGCCGCGAGAGTAGTAGCATACTTCAACTTTATCATACGATTTCCTCAGCGTCGGTTCTTTGCACCTCTAATGTTTACTACTGCTCATTTTAAAAACATAGTATTTTATTCCATTAAGGTTAAGATTCAAAATAAAAGAAAACTTTATCAAACTTTCTTTGCACTACACAGCATATTGTGTTGCACGGTACCACCTGTGTAGGTATGGCATCTAAATTCTGTAAAGCTGAAGAATTTCAACACTAGTCAAGAAGAATTAAATTTACAGACATTATATCATTTAGAAGAACTGAGGGTTATATTGGTAGACAGAAAACTTAACGTACAGATTATGAAGAAGAAGAAGAAGAAGAAGAAGAAGAAGAAGAAAAGAACTAAATACTACAAGCACCAGTCACAAGAATGCATGTACAAAATGAAGTGGAAAGACAACAATGAACGTAAGCAACTATATACAAAAGAGACATAATGAAAATGATGCATTAAAACACTCAGGGAAAAAAGAAGAATGGAACAACAGAATGAAAGACTGATAGAATAGTTCTGAGAAGTCGGAAAGGATATTTTATACCTTCAAATAATGATGAAGAAATTATAATTAGGCCCATACTTTTGAACGTCATGTAATTATACTGTTGCCTTCTGTAACAGGGCAAAGTTTTATCTCTGAAATGACTGCACCATTTATGAACGTATTAATTTCTGAAATGCTAACAAAGTGCTTGGACATTCTGATTACCTGTTTCTAGATTCTAGACAATTGGTTGAATAAGTAAATCAGTTGTATATTCCACACAAAACTACGAAAATATTTACTTGTTTATTCCAATGGCGGGTATATTGTGCGGTGACGAGAAATATAAATAAAATAAACAAACACAACTTCAAAAAACATTATTGTCCACGGGTACGGATAGGGTGGCGACAAAATTTGAACAAAGTAAAGTTCTGCTATTTTGACTTCCCTATCACGTCATTAAATGAATAGTTCAGCCACAGAGGGAAATTATAACATTTACATAGCAATATTTTGTTTTAGTAAAGAAGTTTGAATGTTTAAAATAAATGAGATAGGGTGAAATCTTGCACAAAAACCTGAAGTAAGTGTAAGTTAAACCAATATAAATTGAATAGTTATATGATTGAAAATTTGTTATTAAATTGCATATTTATTGTGTATAATCACTATTTGTGCATATATCAGTTTTAATTATTAAGTTTATGTACTTTTTAACTATTAATCTATACTAATAATAAATCTGTAGCCAAAATTTTTCTGGTAATTTTCGATTTTCCAAAAATAATTGGTGTTAGCATGTATAATTAACCATCCTGAAACCGAAAATCGCTTTTTTTTTAATTTTTGTTTGTATGTCTGTCTCTTTGTCTGTCTGTCTGGATGTTTGTTACCTTTTCACGCGATAATGGCTGAACCGATTTATATGAAAATTGGAATATAAATTAAGTTCGTTGTAACTTAGATTTTAGGCTATATGGCATTCAAAATACTTTATTTAAAAGGGGGATTATAAGGGAGCTGAATTAAATAAATCGAAATATCTCGCTTATTATTGATTTTTGTGAAAAATGTTACATAAGAAAAGTTTCTTTAAAAATGATTTCCGATAAGGTTTATTCTTTACATAATTTTGATAGGACTGATATTTAATGAGATAAATGAGTTTTAAAATTAAAATAACGCCATCTAAGACGGAGCAATGAATTAAGAACAAATGACTTCGTCTATAAGGGGCCTTGGACAACAACAATCGAAACAGGGGCCTTGGACATCAACAATCGAAAGCTATTAAACGTAGCCTACAGAGAATGTTTCTCTATTTGTATGAAGTCATATCAGAAGCTAAATTAACCGATTTGTATAATTAATTATTATTTCACCATTCGAAAGTGTAGTTTCTCTAGATGGACATAATGCTATAATGTTATGACAGTAACGTCTGAGTAAATCGAGGACAGGTAAGATTAAAATAGCTTCTTATGCACAGAAAATTTGATAGGCTATTTTGTACATTCGTTTTCTGTATTTCTTAAAATAATATTTATGTACACTCATTTTAATCTCAGAGAATTAACGAACAACGAGAGTGTATTGATTTAGTATGCAGTAATAGTACGTTAGCTTAGCAATCTATTATTTTATAATTCAAATTTTAACTGTGCTCAAATGAATCGTGTTAAAATACATAAAATATATATGCAATAAATGCAATGCAAAAAAATTGGGTAATGAGCGAAGCAGATTATCTTGCGCTGTTGTAAAAGTTGTTCCCTGGATCAAACGTCCTATTTTAATTATGTAATTACTTTATATTAATTTCTAACAGGTGCAGCGGAGCGCACGGGTACGGCTAGTTAATAAATAATACAATATTTTGTCTCTGAATTGGCTCTTGAGTAGCTGCATTAAATTATCAATTACTGCAAGTTTTGACGTGAAACCAAGTGCCTAACCTTCTACTCGTTTCAAGACAAGTGGTTGAATATATGAACCACTTGTACTTTTCGCACAAACCACGAAAAAATAAACAAATACAATTTAAAAAGCATTGTTAATCAAAGTATGAGAGCGGGAAAGCGGTAAATTTTAGACAAAGTGACGTTCTGCTACTTCAATTTTCGTCGTCACACTATTAAACGTGTAATTAACAATATTTTACCCCTAAACTCACTCTGGACAATTGCATCAATTATCAAATTACTGCAAAATTTTGACATATAGGCCAAGTGCCTGGACTTTCTGAGTGTCTACTTCAGGAAAAGTGCTGAATGACTAAACGAGTTAGGCCTAGCTCTTTCCATATAAACAATGAAAAATATAAAATAAACTAATACAATTTGAAAAGCATTGTTAATCGACGTGTGCGGGCGGGGTGGCGGTAAATTTTGGACAAAGTGAAGTTCTGCTGCTTTGACCTTCGCCGTCACGCCTTTAAATCTAATATTTCAAAACGATAAAGGAAAGTGATAAACGACCTGTCTCTCTCACTCTGTCTCTTTCTCTATCTATGCAGTAAGACCGCACTACATAATTTGCCCTCGCGGACCCACTTAATTATATAGAGAAAGGAGGTTCGTTCATGACAGAGATTCATTAATGATATCAAAACGAGTCTGGTCCACGCGGCCAGACGCTGGGACGAGATGTGTCTGCGCCAGTTCCAGCTTCCGAACAGAATCACATAAATCTGAAGCAACGCGAAAATATTTCAGTTCAAAGATAAAAAAATACCCCAAATAAGGAGAAATAGAGAAAACTAACAGAAATTAAGATGCGATGAGAAGAAATGAGGAATGCTGAGGTGTGGTGAAAATACACAAAAGTTGCTCAAGAAACGACGGCACGAATCCTGAACAAGGCTCGAACATTACAGATGGCTTGTTATGTGCGATTATGTTTTAAAGTAACTCGAAACTAGTCATTATCGCCCATTATTTACAATAATAGTGAAAGAATTATTAGTCAACAAAGCGAAGAGGCTATCTTTTACAGGGAAGTGTTGACGTTCTAACAAGTATAGCGTTGCTCACTTTTCTGAAAGATTGGAATAAAAGTTATTACCCGTTTCGGATAAATTAAGAATATTCCACGTGTAATCATGTTACGGCCACCTGTTAAAACTTGTGTTCTGAAGTAAAATTGACACAAAACACATGTACGGAAAGAAGAGAGATAACTGCTTGTTTGAAATGAAAACAATCAACGCAGACTTTAAAACTATAATTAAATATGTTTAAATCATATGCTGAAATGAGATCGTAGCAAGCAGCCAGGCCTAATATGTGGCAGGAAGAAGAAGAGATGTTTAAATCATCTAACGTCGGAAAATAAAAATTAAAGTTTTAATTAGATTTTAAAAAATAAATTAAATTAATAAATCCAAGACTGCTTTTATTCCTCTTTCATCTTGTTGGTATGAAAGAAAAAAATTACTCTCGTTTTAAATTGTCTACATACTTGTACTAGACATGAACTTACAAACGTGTAATTTAAAAAAACGAACGCAAAATAAAGGGAAAATAAGGGAAAGTAAATCAAAGAAACAGGAAAGGAAAAAGAAACGGAAAAGTAAATGAAAAAAAGAAAAGACAGAGCTAAGGAAAAAGGCAAAGTAAATGAAGGCAAAGAAAAGGAAAGAAAGTATAGGAGAGAAAAGATGTAAAGAAAGAAAAATAAAGGAGGGAAAATGAAAAGAAAGTAAAAGAAGGTAAATAAAGGGTTGAAAAGGAAAAGAAAGGAAAACAAATAAAGGACAGAAAAAAGAAATAGTAAAGGAAGACAAATGAAGACAAAGTGAAAAGAAAGTAAAGGGACGCAAATAAAGGAGAGAAAAGGAAGAGAAAGTAAAGGAAGGAAAATAAATAGAGAAAAGGAACAGAAACCAAACAGAGAAAATAAAGGAGAGAAAAGGAAAAGAAAGCAAAGCAGAGCAAATAAAGCAGAGAAAAGGAAAAGAAAGTGTAGGAAGGCAACTATTTATGCAGAAGTTCATAGCGTTTTTGTTCGTCATCACAACACTGCGTTGTCAGGAGACTGTTTATCGTTTGTTATTTGGAGTGTTGCGCCTGTAAATATGCCTTGAATTTTTAAGATGTGAAGTAGCGTCTGGTGGGATAATGAAGGCATCGTGTACTACGAACTGCTTCCCAGGCATGTAACTACAACTGCTAACATTTAATGTCAACAACTCAAATGTCTTGCGGTCGCAATTGAAGAAAAACGACCGGGAGGAGTGCATCAAGTGCTGCTTCAATACAATAATCCACGCCCGCACTCCGCTAACGTGACGAAAGTAGCTATCCACGATCTTGGTTGAGAGGTTATTCCATAATATCGCCGATACTCTCCCGATCTTGCGCCCTCAGATTTCCACCTTTTCCGTTCTATATCCAACAATCTTCAAGGAACTCCTTTGACAATGAAGATGCTTTATAAACTTGATATGACGACTTCTTTAACTCTTCATCAGCAGAATCGAAAAACTATCTCCAGATTTGCCAGAGAGTCATAGATTATGTAGAAGAATACAGTACTTATTAATTTCTGCCTTCTATTCATCTCAAAAACATTTGTCAAAGCGAAAAAAGGCAACGAATTTTTTAATCGGTCCAATTAAAGAAGAGGAAAGGAAAATAAGGTAAATAAAGACAGCTAAAGGGAGAGAGAAAATGAAAATACAGTAAAGAAAGGCAAATAAAGGGAGAAAAGGAAAAGAAAGCAAAGCAAGGCAAATACAGGAAAGAAAAGGAAAAGAAAGGAGAGAAAAGGAGAAGAAGCAAGGCAAGGCAAATAAAAGGGGAGAAAAGGAAATGAAAGCGAAACAAATAAAGGAGAGAAAAGGAAAAGAAAGCAAAGTGAGGCAAATCAAAGTAAAGGAAGGCACAGCAAAAGAAAAGAAAGTTAATGGAAGAAAAGGAATGCAAAGTACAGAAAGAAATAACAAGACGGGAAATAAAGGCAAAGCTGATGAAAAGCAAAGGAAAAGAAGGCAAAGAAAACAGAAAATTGCAGGAAATGAAGGAAATCAAGCAATGAAATGAAAAGAAAGGAAAGAAAAAATGAAAATAAAAAAGAACAGACACAAGATAAAGATAAAGAAAACTTTATGAGTATAGAGGTTTTGATGCAATGATAATAATAATAATAATAATAATAATAATAATAATAATAACAATAATAATAATAACAATAATATAATGTTCGGCTGGATCACTGGCTAAGAAGGAACTGCCCACTGAAAGATGTAAGGATGCACTGAAAGGAATGGTGAACGAAAGAAAAGTTCGAGACAGAAGAAACTGTCAGATGATAGACAACATTAAGATACACGAATCGTATGCGGAAACTAAGAGTAAGACGGAAAACAGAAAGATTGAAGAATGTTGGCTTTGCAGTGAAGGACCTGCCCTTGGGCAGAACACTATGAATGAATAAATAATAATGTTATCATCATTATTACCAAAACTGTTCACATTTGGAATATTTAAAGAGTAAAATACAGTGTAATAGTTATAACAATTGTGTGGAGTATGGCACTGTATGGGGCAGAAACATGGACATTTCAACGGAATGAAGAGAAACGAATAGAAGCATTTGAAATATGGATATGGAGAAGAATGGAGCGTGTGAAGTGGACAGACAGAATAAGAAATGAAGCTGTGTTGGAAAGAGTGGGTGAAGAATAATAATGCTGAAACTGATCATAAAGAGAAAAAGGAATTTGTTGGGTCACTGGCTCAGAAGAAACTGCCTACTGACGGATGCACTGGAAGGAATGGTGAACGGGAGAAGAATATATCAGATTATAGACGACATTAAGATATGTGCATCATATGCGAAGACTAAGAGGAAGGCAGAAAATAGGAAAGATTGAAGAATGCTGGGTTTACAGTGAAAGACCTGCCTATGGACAGAACAATTATGTATGTATATATGTATGTAGTTATAACAATACTCAATTCTATCCCGCCCTGTACATCTTCAAACACTAAACAAGTACAACTGCGAGTACTCGTACAGTCTAATAATCTCTTCCAAAATATCCTGTCTTTTGTCGCATCATAAATTACGTAAAATACAAAAAGTCTACAAATTATCTCGCCAAATAAACACTAGTCGAATTTATAGCCTCTAATATAAGGGTGCATACGCTACATCTTGGTGCAAAGTATTTTTGTTAATAGCCAAGTAACTAGAGACAACCACTCGAGGGTTAGAGTTCGCGCTTTCAGTGAAAGTAAAACGATAATGGCTTCGGTTGATAGACCGCAGACGCAAAATTGCTAACAGACGGCATCATCTAGCAAAATATTAAATGTAAATGTCGTAAAAATTGCAAGTGCGACCTCATTTCTGTAACAATTCTGAGATCCTTATTAAAGTTGTGTTTAGCAATACAATATTCACCATAACAGACTTTCAATATTTTGGCCCGTTGACCCGTTCTTGTGAGAAAGTTTCGACGGGCCAGTTCAAAAGGGAAACAACTAAAAATTTAAACTTTTGATAAACCATAAACCTGCATTTCAAAGTTTCATGTTGGTGTGAAAAATCCAAGGATCATTGAAGTTACTCCTTCATTCTGTTCATGAGGTTTTATATGTACCGTAAATTTCAAATTAGAGTGTGTTAATTGCATTTTTCACAGCGATATTAAGCTTTCAAGTGCAGTTTTCCCAAAACTTTAAATTTTGAGTTGTTTCCGTTTTGAACTGGCCAAGTAGACACTGTGGCGCAAAACCACTGCTTCAAACGTGGAATAAATATAAGGACAGACACCCAGTTTCCATTATCTGAAGAGAATTTATTTCCATTTTCTTACCGGAAATAAAATTCCGGACCACAGAATTAAGAGGTTCCATTATTATTATTATTATTATTATTATTATTATTATTATTATTATTATTAAGTCACATTATCAGTGACACAATTAGTCCTACAATAAAACCATCAAATTTCGTTTTATTTTAAGAAACTGAAGATGCAGAAATCTACTGAATGTTTAGCCCACATATTTATCATCGCCATCATTATCATTATCGGCCATGTCATTCTGGAGTTGCGTTTGAACAGACACGTTCTATTCCCGCTTGAGTTGATTACCTGGTTGGCTTTATTCTGAGGTTTTTCCCAAACTGTGCGGCGAATGTCAGGTAACCTATGGCGAATCCTCCACTTCATACCACCAAATACCATCGACGATAAATAATCTAGTAGTTGTTACAGCGTCCTATGTTACATACTCGGATACTAGGCCTAATACTTTATCCGAGCCGTACTCACAACATTCGACAGTAATTTTATAAAACAGTATTCCTGCAATAATCAGTCTTGCACTACCACAATCTCACATTTTATCAGAATGTGATTGGTTTTGTCTTTAGATCGGGCACACAGGAACAGTAGAAATAGGCCTATATAAAATGTCGATAACTGAACAATAACAGCAAATAAATAAGCGGCAGAAAGTAATGAGAGCGACGAATAATTTCACAGAACGTACAAATCTTATTAAGAAAAGTCTTACTTTGGTACCACATGTTAATTGTACGCTCTTTCGCTCTCTCTATGGCATTACATGCCATCTAGAACCAGTGCTTGCAGCTATTGAAGACCAATCTTCCATGTCCAGAGTTCTTCTCCAACACCTTATTCCCAATTCTTTAATATCCTCCTCCACATCTTCCAACTATCTCTTCCTAGATTTGTCGATACATCTTTTATCACCTGGTTTATCATTCAATATATTTTTGATTAGGGATCTTTCATTATTTCTTTCAATATTTTAGTAGGTTATTTTACGACGCTTTATCAACATCTTAGGTTATTTAGCGTCTGAATGAGATGAAGGTGATGATGTCGGTGAAATGAGTCCGGGGTCCAGCACCGAAAGCTACCCAGCATTTGCTCATATTGGGTTGAGGGAAAACCCCGGAAAAAACCTCAACCAGGTAACTTGCCCCGACCGGAATCGAACCGGGGCCACCTGGTTTCGCGACCAGACGCGCTAGCCGTTACTCCACAGGTGTGGACTTCTTTCAATACGTCTAACCCATCTAAGTCTTGGGTTTTTTATTTCTCCAATAATCTGCGAGTTTCCATATAGACTAATTCATATAGCTCCTTGTTATTGCAAACTTTCCATTCTCCATTTTCAAATTTTGGTCTATATATTCTTCGTAAATGTTTTTCTTTCCCATGCTGCAATTTTTCTTTATACGTTAATATACATACGTCATTAATACAGTACGTCACTACTAACGTGAATGTAGCGTTAACGAATTACGGATGGGCTGAGAGCAAAAAACACTCTATTATTCGGCGGTTGTTCTTTATGTGCTAATAGACTATACAGTATTCAGTATACTATACAGTATGCAGTATAACTTACCGTCTATTTTGTTGAATAAAATATTTTTCTCGTTTAAATTATGCGCTTTTACTTCATTAATTTACCGCGACGTGGAAAACAACCTTCACTGCTTTTTCTGAATCGTCATACATAAGGAGACAGCGACAGTGAAACGGTCAGGAAAAACGTTATGGGAGTATGCGTGAGTTATGGGTAAAGTTTTTGCCGGATATCACTGTATAGGCTACTGAAATACTATCACAGTGCAAGAGCAACTGTTCAAGTGTTAGGAATACATTTAACTTAACAGTGTCTGTTTGGTGTGTTTCTCCCGAACTAACACGAATTCGGAATAGGTACTGCTAAAGTCTTCTGCTCATGGAAGTTAAAAAAAAACTGAAACTTACTTCATCTGTGAACGTAACGCAAAAGGCCAAAAGTGAACGTAACATTACTTGCAGGAGAAAGTTTAACAGAAAGGCATATGACAATATTTTAATGTGTATTTGTGAGACTTTTGTTTTCCATTTTTTAAGTGATTTATAGCGTATATTTGGAATGAATATTTGATATTTTTTATGTTTTAACAGTAAAATTGTTGAACAAATCAATTATGTTTCGGAAACCAATGCCTCGGTAATGTGAATATTACAATATTAATCAGCCGTATATCA
This sequence comes from Periplaneta americana, assembly GCF_040183065.1. NCBI lineage: Eukaryota > Metazoa > Arthropoda > Insecta > Blattodea > Blattidae > Periplaneta > Periplaneta americana. The sequence continues at coordinate 33,036,376 of NC_091123.1, read as the reverse complement.
CTGTACAAAAGTAAGACATCAATAAACAGAAAACGATAGATATGTGACCTCTACTGTGGAATAATAGATCGTATGAAATTCTTTGCCGCACTTGAAATCGCTTTGAGTCATGATCGAAAAAGTCTCTGCGAAACCAGGTGTATTTCATTTATAGTACAAACAGTGTAGCAAAAGAACAATTATTGGAATCGTATAAAACTACTGAAAATTAAGTGTTAGACTTCATGCTAGATTATAGTAGCATAGGCCTACTACATTTTGGTTACAAAACACCACAGGTTACAACCATTATTATTTATACTTTGTCAATAATTGAGGTGATTTATTACTTAAGATGATGTTCATACTCTTGATCCATATTAGGCACTCAGAAATAATGGAACTCTTTAGTGATGAGGTTAGCATAGCGAAAGACGCAACATGAGAGAGCGAAGGCAAAGGACGAACTTACAGTTCCTACGGGAAGCAGATGATTCTTCCTCCTTGCATGGAATCGAACTCGGGATTGCTAGATTTATAGCTGAAGACTAACATTTGATCACCACCACAGCAACAAAAGGGTGGGGCATTACGGGTTAGCAAGCCGAACTCATATTCTCAAGGCTTCGCTCGGGAACGGATTGGAATCCCATTTGGACTGATTACCTCGTTAGGGTTTTCCCGAGATTTTCCTCAACTGTAAAACGAATATCTGATAATTCCACTGCGAATCCGTGGACTTATTTCGCAAAAATGCAATCTCCTTATTAGTGCAAATTCCACTTAGACAAGATAATAGCGCAGCAGATACCAAGTCGTTAAATAACCAATTAAACAATATTAAAAATCATAATAATCATCATCATCATCTTAGCTTTCCCTATTTAATTGCCGAGTTCCTCCAGTCTTCACTCTCAAAGTCTTGCTGAAGTCCAGGACTTCAAACTTTTTCCGAGATTTCTTCCAACTTCTTAAATCACATTTAATGTCTTCCTTCTTCCTCATTTCTCAATTTGCAGATGCTTACGACTGTAACCAAGCAATAAAAATAGACCATTGAAATAGAAAAGTGGTTGGATATTATTTATAGCACCCAACACGAACAACAGGTCCGTAGCAGAAATGCTGACATAAATTATTTGAACAAAAATCTAGACTCCTTATATGCGGAAGTGAAGCTAGTAGACCACTAATATAAATCGAATGGATCTCGGCGAGCCATTAAAAAATATGCAGACAGTATAAGAAGGAATGCTGCGGGATTACGCATGCCGACGATTCCTACACTGGCCGCGACGCTTTCCAAAGGAAGGTGCACCACAGGTTACGAATGATATCGTATATTCTTCTATCCGCATTTATTTTTTTCGGAATCAAATATTTCCCATATTTTAGCAATGATGTTTCTGCATTGCGGAATTACATAATTTCCGTGAAACTAGAATCATGTCATGGATATTTAGTTAGCAATGCACTGAGGTAGGGAAGACATTCAAACATTTATGTAACAAACGATGTCCTAAGATTTCTTTCGTTCCTTTTTTTTTTATTTCCTCTATCTTCTCTTCTCATTCTTCCTTCTTTTATTTTCTTTCTCTTCCCCTTCGTCTTTCTTCTCTCTTCTCCAGTCAACCTTTTCCTCTTTCCTTGATCATTCTTTATTTTCACTTTCTCTTTATATCGCGATGCTGCAAATAAAACCAAATTCGAAATTTTCATGGAAATACATGAATTCAGCACTTCTGATCCCGCCGAAAATGAGACTTTGGGAAAGTTCTTTGTCAATCTGTCGTCTGTCCGTATAGACACAGATTTCTTCTCAACTTCACAAATTTTCTTCTTATTCAATACCTATGAGTTAATTTATCTGAGAATGATGCAGACAAAATATAATTTTTAGTAACAAATTAACAGACCTTTATTTGTAATCGAAAAGGCGACGAACAGGAACTTATTCTAACGATTTCCTTTCAATTTCGTTCCTTGCATAAGATGAAGAGCTTCATAGGGAAGAAATTTTCTCATGTAATTTATAGTATGAGACCGATGTCCACCCAGCATCGTGATGAATTTGGGGAGCTACGCTAGATAATGAAATATGGTTTGTAAAACAAGCTATAGCGACTGAAGGGATGATCGTGCTAACCACATGTTACCTGGTTGCATGATCGTTACTCTCTGCTGAGGCATGTGGACGTCAAGCCAGCAGTCGGCTGCTCGGTCTTGGCCCTTTATGGTTTGTTGGAGGTTACGACAACTGCTCTTATTATTATTATTATTATTATTATTATTATTATTATTATATATGTAGCCACCACAGCCACCATATTCTCCATATCTTGCTCCAGCAAATTTCTACTTATTTCCAAAGGTCAAATCTCCACTCAAGGGACGATGGTTTGCGTCAGCCGAAAAGGTGAAAAATTCTTGCGACAAGCGCTCTGCGAGAAGTGACCAAAAATGGGCTGCAGGAATGTTTCGAGAAGTGGTATGGACGCTGGCAGAAGTGTATTACTGTCCAGGGGACGTACTTTGAAGGCGGCGTTGTGTAAATGGTTACATGTCATCTGCAACAAAGGTATCTCCACATGTTCGCACTGAGTCTACACGCCTGGCGAGTAAGTCACGTTCCACATGGACAAGGCAGAGAAGTTGCCTATAGAGGATGGCGTTGCCACCCGAAGTTCCGGTACTTTCTGACTCTACTATAAAATCCAAGTTTCGCATCTAAATGCTAGGGTGGCCTTTGAAATTACATTGTGTAATATCAAATTTTTGGCAGTTGTCGTCTGTTGACCAAAGTTTCTTTTTATCTTTCTACGAGTATATAATTAATTGTATTTTTCTAGCTTCATTTTTATATCTGTTATATTCCGAAATTTGGTTACATAAGTAAATAAAGCTGATTACCTATTTAACGATTTTTCCATCAATTTCAACATTAAATTAGCCTATTTCCTGGTATTTTAAAGTAGACAATTTTGAAACGGTTGAAAACAGACGAATGTTAAAAAATTAAAAATCATACCGTATGTCGAAGAATACAACCGTTGAAGCAAATTATGATAGAAATAGGATATTATGAAAAATATCAAGCTGCCGTGTTCAGTGACATTGAAATTTAATTTTCTAGTGATTTCTAATCGTTTATTTAATGACGCTGTATCAACTATTATCTTCATCTGTGGAATTGGTGATATTATGACGAGATGAGGACGGAAATTCAGTCTGTATTAAGTGGCATTAACAGTACAGCTTGAGGGAAACCTCAGAAAAAAAGCCAACCGAAACGGGGTTCGAACTCACGCCTCTGATCAAGAGATCAGCTCCTTATCCCTGAGCTATGCTGATGGCTGCTGCTAGTGCTTGAAGTCGGTAATTTTGAAATAGCTGATGACTGATGAATTAAAAAATAGTACATTATGCAACGAGCCTATAATGATAGTAATTAAGAATCGAGTACGGATATTTATGAAACGAGCGCAAGCGAGTTTCATAATTTTCATATGAGCTTCTTAATTACCATTATAGGCGAGTTTCATACGACTTTTTATGCTCGACCATATTTATAACTTGAAATTACCGGTATTCAGATGTATACATTTTATTTGTATCTGACAAGATCGGAAGTGACCTTGTTCTAGGTCGTGAATTGTGAGATGTGCGCAGACGCGAAAGTATTGATTTTTTCCGAGGAACAATAATGTCATTGACCTTGACGTAGTCCCGTTAAACTTCATAATATTATAATATTATAACCTTGATTATTGAATTCGACATTGAAAAACGAGATGACAAATTGAATTTATTTGAATATTATTTACAATTAACGCTAATTATTATAGTAACAGAACATAACCTTCTGCGACAGTATTGGATTTCCAGCCTCCGTGACTTTTCGCTAATTCTCTTTCGATTGCATATCCGAGAATAATCGATACTTGCGGTTTTATAACGGTACAAAGCTGACTTGTCATTGGCTGAACACATGTAAGCTGAATTATCATTGGCTGAAGACCTGTACTTTAATGAGTAGGTGTACTTTAATGACATGCATTAAAGGACTGCTACCAGGTGTATAATTAGTACATTTCGGCATGGTCGAGCATAAATATATATACATATTACATATCCTCCAAAGGCTCTATTACAAACTGTGAATGTCACATAGCGTGGTAAGCTTGTTGCCATGGTAACAGTGGTTGAGTCGCCAAAGTTAGAGTTCCCACGTGGTGAGTGCTCAATAGCGACATTTATTGTGCACACAATGTTAACACTGATACGCTCCGTCTTTCATTCTCTGTCGATTTTTGTATTATTTTTTTACCTTCGCGTAAATTATCAATTAATGTTTTAACGTCGGTTATCTAATGTTAATCCCATCAGCTGACAGCGTGATAGTCCATATTGGCAACATAGGGCTGTAGCTCCAAGCTCGGTCGCTTAACTATCATGTCTCATCTTTAAAAAAAAAACGGGTATAGTTTCCATGTTCTAAAGCGACGAAACAGGAAAAAAAGTTCTAATGGCGAGGGGTGAGTGCGGACTAGAGGGATAGCATGTACAGCGTTGTCACATTAAGTGAGAACGTAGCTTTTCACTGGAGTTTATAATGCCAATCGAGCGCTGTGCGATGTCTCTTGTTCGGCGGGAGAATACTGCCAAACTTATGGCGCCAAGCCACGTGAGTTATACGTAGTTGCTTTAGCGTGCTGTATCTTTGCCGCTGTTTTTGCGAGTTAAGCAATTCAAATACTTCGTCATACGCGTAATTAAATATTCTGGTGAAAACTGCAGAGCGTGTACGTCAATTTAAACTCGCGCCACGACTATGCCTATGTCTCAACCGAGCCTCTACTGACAGCAACATGTCGCTTCCTGTTTAGTCGCTTCATAAACTGGAAACTACTGACAACGTTTCATAAAGATCGATATATTGTATTAAGGCAAAAAATGAGAACGCATACAAACGAAACACTATTCTAAAGAAATGCCCACTGTAAAATGAAAGTTGGAAAAGAATTTTTTAACACGGAGCTACACTATGCAACGATTCCTATCTCTCTTCCGGTAAAAGGAGAGTGTCCTAGACTTGAGAAGGCTTATATAAAATAAAAAATCCAATAGTTAAAATTCCTAGTGAAACACCTGCTATTAATGCGAGTACAAATCAACTACAAGTTAAGTACAAATAGAAAAGCAGATAACTGCACACAAGCAGCCCTTTTTAATTACCAGACTACTTAAGCAGACTTTGTCGTACTTCAGTTAGCCGACGGCTTCTTACGAAAAGGAGAAGGTTTGATCTCCGAAAGGTTTGCAATGCATAAAAAGAAGATTAGTTTTTCTTCAAACATTATGTTCCTCATCCTAATCTCAATTTACAATTACGACAGACTATTATACCCTGAAACATCTTTCAGATATTCATTTCTAAATGAACTGTAATAAGATATTTTCACAAAAATAATTTACTGGTGGTGTATTGTCCCTAGCAATACTGAGTTTTCCATTTCTTACATTAAAAATGTTAAATTTAGAAAACCAAGACATGTCTTTTCGGCTACAAAAGCCGGGTATTCTGGTTCGATTCCAAGCAATGTATCGTCTATCTTCCACAAACACAGTTTATCGGGCAGAACTTTACGTTATCAAGGAAGTGGTGAAATGGAGCGCAGAATATGACCCAGTGCTCGCATCTACAGTGACTCTCAGGCAGCAATCTATGGAATAGACAATAAATACATCTTGGATCCTCTCACAATTTAAATAAGAAATAACATCAGAAATACAACGCATGTCTGTATATATTAGGTTCGTGGACACGCTGGAACAACTGGAAACGAGCGTGCTGAAGTGTTGGCGAAACAGGCTACCGCTTCTGATCTGGAATGTACACAGAATGCTGTATATCTTATGTGAAGAAACGAATAAAAGAACATGTAATTAATGAATGGAATGATTATATTATTGGATTCGCAGTACAAAGGGACCTTTAACTTTGGAATTATACTTCCCTACGATTTACGATAAAGTAAATTCTAAATTAATGCACCCAAACTTTGTTCTTATTTGGACATGGCAAGTTTGATAGCTATTTCGAAAAGTTCAGGATAGAAACAAAATGGAAATGTTTGTGCATGTGATGTTTCCCTGCAAACAGTCCAACATTTGTTATTTGAGTGTCACAAATTTGAACTACAACGTCTTGAACTAGTTTGTCCTTTAGATAGATATGACACCAAGTATTCCTCACCATTGTACGTGTTTCGAAACAAATACTGTTATCAACATTTCATAAGATATGTGAATTATGTTCATAAAAGTTGTAATTTTTATATACAATGCAATATCATATAATTTGAATATATTTACTGAATTTATTTTATTAGGGTTAGGAGTTACAGTTATATTAATTTGTTATAAATATTTAATTTAACAGTTGCAAGAAATTAATTAGGATGATATTTTACAATAGATTCACAATAAATATGTTGAATAAAATTTAGAAACTGCTTGTAACAACACTGCTTTACGGAAAAATGTGTAAAGGCTTCAGAAATTTCAACCCACAAAAATTTAAATTACATTCTAATGTAAATTTGGATTAGGTAATAATACTGTATAAATTTCATGAAAGCTGTTAATTGAAACATAAGATTGTATTTTAGTCTTTAATTTCGCCTCATTTCATTTCATTCATTCACGTAATATATAAATTATAAAATATTGTACAGATTTGCTGAATTTATAGATTTTTAAAAAATTTATTAATTTCTTAATTTAAACATAAGATTATTTTTTCCTCTCAATTTAGTTAACTTCAATCATCAACATAATATAAATTATATCAGATTGTACTTAAAAATACTTTCAATATGAGATTTAATTTTTTTCTTATTATAAACATTTTAATTAACAAAACTCAACAATATTAATACATTAATAATATAGAACTTTATTAATTATTTAATTTAATTAATTACTATCATATAAATATTATAATAATGCATTTATATTTAATTTATATTCACATAAATATAAAACCAAAAGATCAGCCAACATACAGTATGCTTGACAGAACCTAAAAGTACACAACAGTAGCAACTTAGGTCCAAGGCTTTATAACAAGATAATGGCTAAATTTCCAAACATACAATTTGCTAATGCTCCTTATTTTAAAAAATCAATTAAAAAATTGCTGTTTATAGAGAAAATTTAAATTTCAATTATTGTGATGTGTTTTTCTTCTTTTTTCTTTTACTTTTTTTTTTCTCTCTCTGCTATTTAATAAAATGTCTTAACATTATGTGAAATGCCCCCTGAGCACGAGTATGTAGATTATTCTTTCTGGGGGTGCTAGAGTGTTTTTATATAAAAAAAAGCAATATGTATCTTTGTTCCAATGGCAATAAAGTATTATTATTATTATTATTATTATTATTATTATTATTATTATTATTATTTTCCAGACGTTTGAGATGGGCAGGGCAGGGCATGTAGCATGTATGGGTGAATCCAGAAATGCATATAGTTAGTTGGGAGGCCGGAGGGAAAAAGACATTTGGGGAGGCCGAGACGAAGAGTCATAGAGCTAAGTCCGTACAAATTGTTCTACAAAATTAATGTATTCACAGACATTTTGGTAGGCTAATACTACAGAACGGATATTTTTATGGACATAAAATCATAGTTACTTACAGAATTTTGACTCAATTTGAAAAATTCTTCGAATAAATATTTTATTATTAAAAACATCCTAATTTATGTGTATTTTTGATTTCAAATCAATACCTTAAAAGCTTAAATGATCACATACTAAATTTTAGTGTTTTACTAAAACTTATATTTCGCGACCATCATTCCCTAAAAAAAATGAACTCATAGATAGGGAATATCAATAAAATCCGTCCAATAGTAAGAATAAACCGCTGTACACACACTACATGTCCAAAACCACTTTTTTTTATAATATCAGAATGTTGTGAACGAGTATTTCCGCGAAAATCTTAAAATCGATTTTTCTTTGCTGCATCACAATATTTTCTATATGTAATGAAAACGTAAGATAAATAAATTTATATATATATATATATATATATATATATATATATATATATATATACTAGCTGTACCCGTGCGCTCCGCTGCACTTATTAGAAATAAATATAAAGTAATTACATAATTAAAATAGAACATTGGGTCCAGGGAACATTCGTGTTTAATAGAAGAATAAATCGTTTAATATGCTACTTAATTTAAATTGTATCTAAATAATTAAAATGCTATCATTTTGGTCCAGAGACCACTCATTTGGTGCAAATATAATTCGTTTAACATTTTTCTAAATTAGTCTTGAATGCATTCTTTAATAAATCACTCCAAATTAATAGAGATGATTGTGTACGAAGATCATTTTTATGTTAACCTTACTGTGCATCTTTTTTTTTTTAAGTTTATTTTATTCACGCCTTAACATCTGTGGTCATGTTGCGTGTTTAGAATGTGTGGGTATATCAGTAGGCCGTTTTTACTCCTTTTGAGTTCCTGTTTCTATTGTGTGTTGTAGATAGCTTGTGTTCATGTAACTGATTATAGACTTTGATTAATGTTTTTGATATTGGTAATTGAGGCGGTGATGAATAATGGCATGTATCTTTCCAATCCGGCATTTGCCTTTATGACTAAAGGAAATCATGAAAAACCTCAGTCAGACTGGTCGGCCACGGGGTTTGAACCCGGGACCCCCGAATGCGTGTCTCAAATGCTACCGCCTGAGCCAACTCGCTCGGTTGTATATCATTGTTTATGCAAATAAAAAAATGAGGTACCCTATATAAATATTATTTTAAGAAACACAGGAAACGAATATGGGTAAATTATGAGCGCAGGAACGCCATTTCATGACACCTTTTAAAATACCTCAGCTCCAGTGATCTCTATGGTAAAATGAGTGTATAAAATTAGAGTATTTTATGTGGACCAAATAAAGTTGCAATAATCAAGTTATACAATATTTCGCAGAATATCAAGTTTTCTGTGCGTACAGATTTCTTTTCATCTTACCTCAGTCCTCATTTGTAGCATTACATCCATCTAGAGAAACTACAAATTTCAAATAGTGAAGGTTAATTAGCTTCTGAGATTACTTCATACAAACACACAAAATATTCTCTGTATATTAATATTGAAAAACATCAAGGCCGTCTTAAATAGACGGAGTCATTTGTTTTGATTTCATTGTAGCCATCGTCGTCGTTCCTGCAATAACTCCTATATCACATACCGATTTTCAGATTTTTGCTCTATTAAATAACTTAAATAATAATACAATCTACTATATATAACTTAATTATATTTCTTTCTTTCGAAAATTTAAGAATTCACGATCTCCTATGCACTATTGCCATAGAATAAATAAATTTGTTTTTCTTTCTACTAAAAAATTTAATATTTTGCACATAGAAGTTTCGGAACAACGACACTATCATCTGAGGCGGCGGTGGAAATTTATTGTATTGCTATTTTAAAACTCTTGTATATCCTTAAATATCAGTCCTATCAAACTTTTGCCTGGAATAAAACTTATCGGAAATCATTTTTAAAGAAACGTTTGTTATGTAACATTTTTCACAAAACTCAATAATAAGCGAGATATTTCGGTTTATTTAATTCAGGCCCCCTTATAATCCCCCTTTAAATAAAGTATTTTGAATGCTATATAGCCTAAAATCTAAGTCACAACGAACTTAATTTATATTCCAATTTTAATCGAAATCCGTTCAGCCATTATAGCGTGAAAAGGTAACAAACATCCAGACAGACAGACAGACAGACTTTAAATATCAGTCCTATCAAAATTTTGCTTGGAACAAAACTTATCGGAAATCATTTTTAAAGAAACTTTTGTTATGTAACATTTTTCACAAAAATCAATAATAAGCGAGATATTTCCGTTTATTTAATTCAGGCCCCCTTATAACCCCCACTTTTAAATAAAGTATTTTGAATGCCATATAGCCTAAAATCCAAGTTACAACGAACTTAATTTATATTCCAATTTTCATCGAAATCCGTTGAGCCATTATCGCGTGAAAAGGTAACAAACATCCAGACAGACAGACAGACATACAAACAAAAATTTCAAAAATGCGATTTTCGGTTTCAGGGTGGTTAATTATATGTTAGGACCAATTATTTTTGGAAAATCGAAAATTACCAGAAAAATTTCGGCTACAGATTTATTATTAGTATATATATATATATATATATATATATATATATATATATATATATATATATATATTACTTTTAAATAATGAGGATAGTTACCATATTCATATCCATGTTTTTTAGTAGGTTATTTTACGACGTTTTATCAACAGCTTAGGTTATTTAGCGTCTGAATGAGATGAAGGTGATAATGCCGGTGAAATGAGTCCGGAGTCCAACACCGAAAGTTACCCAGCATTTGCTCATATTGGGTTGAGGGAAAACCCCGGAAAAAACCTCAACCAGGTGACTTGCCCCAACCGGGAATCGAACCCGGGCCACCTGGTTTCGCGGCTAGACGCGCTAACCGTTACTCCACAGGTTATATCCATGTTAAACATGTTACTGTTTATTTAATCTTTTATTTATTAATATTAATTTATTCTCACTATAGTTTGACTATTACCATATATAATGGACCAAATAGGCTGTAGGTATTATTGTGGTAACCTTTTAAGGGCAGCTATCCCCATATTCGATTTTCTCTCTAATGGCCGCTATATTCAACAAACTTATTTCTCAAACTTCTTTCCTAAATAGGACACCATTTTCTTTGCATTCATGTGTCAGTTTTAAGATCATTTCTGGGTCATCGAAATCCGGATCATGCTTATCAGATGATAATGACGATGACGACGATGATGATGATTCATTCATTCATTCATTTATTTTATTCCATAGATCTTACATGAGCAATGAAGCTTTAAGATGTGGAACATGTCAACATTTTACAATATTACAATTACAATTGTTACAAATTTTTATAGTTTTACAATTTAGTAATTTTCTACAATTTTTACAATTTTGTACAATTTTTTTTACATTTTTTTACATTTTGGCGAGATGTAGTGAGATGAGATGAGGTCCGAGGATTCGCCAAAATATTACCCGGCATTATTATTCGAAAAATACTGGTATAAAATCATAAGAAATACTAAATTGTTGCAGTTAAACCAGAAATAAGAAGTTAAAAATACACCATAGCGACAATGTCTGGAAACAAGTTTTCAATCTCGCAGTCATGAATTTGTGAGTAAATAAATGGATGTAAATCATACCACATATAACCGTCTTCAATGTTACTCCAAATATAATTCGTTCCAGCTATTACTATTATATTATTTCTTATTAACTATTTTACCTTTCAACTCACGTCCATTACGTCTCCGTATACAATGAATTCTCACCAACAAAAGTTCATTTTAAGAAACTGTTCACACCATAGATTATTATAACAGGTAATAACACACAAATGAGAAGAACTGAAAGAACACGTTTCTAGTAAATTAAGACTACAATATGAATATCACAAATAAATAATCAGATACTAATTCATGCCCTAAGAAAACAAAGAAAACACTGAAGAAATAACAAGTACCGCTCAAGATACAACCGGCCATATTCGCATACTGAACTACCAAGTTATGTCAACCAATCACATCACAGAATTAGTGATGATTTGGAAGGAAGCGTGGATGACGCGGACACACCGATGTTCACAGGGAGTTTAGGAAGTTAGTTCACGATAACTATAAAAATAGTAGTCTAAGATCGTCATGTTAAGGAAGACAGAATAAGATTCATGAATGAATTTAAAACGTTAGTGAATCTTATTCGCAAATACAACAGTAAAAATTAATATAAGCCTTCATTCATAATCAAAGTTTTAAACATTAGAAAGATAAAAGAATATAAATAAAAAGAAACAAAAACCTGATATTCTGATCTGATACATACACTCATACATTACTTGTTAATGAGTTATTCAGACATAAGATTTCCAAATCAAACGCGTCTTAAAATAATAATATAAATTCGATGGTGTTCGGGTAAAAAGGGTTGTCATTTTTTGTACAATGGAGTTTTGTTTCCCAGGTGATTATACAAGTTAAATCCTACAAGTAGGTGTATAAAAACAAAATTATACTAGCATTTAATATATTTCATTTCTGTGGAAAATCATTTGCAATAAGGGTCAGGACTTCAATTTTCATTTATCTCAAAACTCATTTTTATGACTTATCTCCCTTTACCCAAACACCATCGAATTACGATCACCATTCTTTAGAAGTAGCTTTGAAGTTACAATATATACAGTAGAGTCTCTTTAATCCGAACTAATTGGGACCAAGACCTATTCGGATTACAAGATTTTCGGCTTAACCGAAATATTTCCTGTAATGCAATGCATGCTATTCGCGAGCGCTGAGAGACGGTAGTGAGGTGATGGGAGTACCCTGTTGCTATTTTTAGAATCACTACCTGCCTACCTGCCTGCCTGCCTGCCTGCCTGCCTGCTTGCGCCGTATGTCTAGCGGTCTAGCCACTGATTCAGTCGACTGCTATTACAGTATCGTATCACTAGGCTACGCGTAATAATATTTTTTTAAAGTAAACTAAATTGAGTAAATTTATACAGTGTTTTTCTTTTCGCTATTTTGTACTATTACAATAAATTTAGTTTTTTCTTAAAATAATTTTGTCCGGATTGACCAGATTTTCGGATTAGCGTTGTTCGGATTAACGAGACTCTATTGTATATATACATATTTATTTATTTATTTAGATATATGCATGTGATGTGAATGCTTTCAAAGTGATTGTCTGATGGAATTGATAATCTACTGTATGACTGTGTCCTATGTGGTTTCATAACTATAATTTGTTTATTTGCTTGTAATAAAAATATTAAACTGAGAAATCTATAAAGTGCAAAGTTAATTTTTCATCATACAATTATCTTTTGAAATGAGACAAGTTTCATCAAAAAAGCTAAAAAAAAACGCTAAATGCCAACATATAAATGCTATAAGAGACGCTAAATTGTTCTTATTTTATATTTAAAACGCGAATTTTGTAATTTTATTATACAAAAATCTATCATCTCTAATAATACATGACAATCATAGACATTGCAGTTTCGGATTTTCCATTTTAAGCAGCCTGCATGTAACAATGTAAGAATGGCATCACTAATAATGAATATTAATCGTGTTAATACAGAGCGAAAGAAATTCAGGTGTGAAATTAGCATCAGACTTCTTCATTTATAACAAAGGACGTAAACATAAACTATGATATAAAAAGTGATGGGTATTCATAGAATCTCCGTAACAATTGCGTCAAACGTCCATGTTCTCGTTTGGGCGATATTTCGATTTTTAAGAAATCGGTTATTTTCATAAGGATTGTGAATATGATTCAGAGCTAAATAACTTCAATGCAATTTATGTGTTGTATTATCATTATTATTTTCCTTCATTTTATTTGATATTAGCCCTATACAATATTTACTGTATGTACAAGTATTAACAATGGGATTACTACATTTCATCTCAATGATCCGTCAAATGTTGAAATTGTTATTACATTTTAATCATGTGACACTAAAGCATAGACATTTCACGTTAAAAGTCACAGAAAGTCACATGAGGTTTGAAGAAATGATTGCATATAACGTCAATCCAGGAATTAGGATAAATAAGTACAATTTGCTGAATGATTTAAATGTGCCTAATAAATGAAATGAAAAAAAAAACTATAAATACAATCAATTCTCCAACAACAATAATAATAATAATAATAATAATAATAATAATAATGATAATAATAATGATAATAATAATAATAATAAATAATGCTTTAAAACAGAGCGAAGTACTATAAAGAGGGCTAATAAATAACAGCTTTTTGAGCCACAATTTATAAACAATTAACTGGAAAGATAGGCCTACCTAGAGAATAATAAAAAAATGTGTGTAGTATTTATGGACCTAGAAAAGGCTTTTGACAGAGTGGATTGGAATAAACTGATGGGGAACCTAAAGAAAATTGGGGTGTGGATTGGAAAGAGAGAAGACTGTTCAGTAATCTTTATATGAAACGAATCGAAGTCAGGATAGGAGAAGAAATGTCAGAGGAAAGTGAAATTGGGAGAGGAGTACGTCAAGGATGCTCTTTATCACCTACACTGTTCAACTTGGAGGATTTATTAAAGAACTGTTTTCAAAACGTGGGAGGAGTGATAGTAGGAGGAAGAAGAATAGAGTGATTAAGATTTGCTAATGACATGGCGTTGTTATCAGAAGAAGAGGTGATACTAAGGAAGAGAGGAGCTAAATGACAGCTGTGAGCAGCATGGATGAAGATAAATGCAAATAAAACGAATACCATGGTTATAGGAAGAAAGATGAAGAAGGTAAACTTGCGAATTCTAAATGAGGCAGTAGAGCAAGTGGATAGCTTCAAATACTTGGGGTGTACTATAAGAGTAGCATGATCTGCTGCTAGGAAGTAAAAAGGAGGATAGCAATAGCCAAGGAAGCTTTTAATAGAAAAAGAAACATATTCTGCAGACCTCTGGAAAAAGAACTAAGGAAGAGACTATTGAAGTATTTTGTATGTAGTGTGGTATTGTATGGGGCAGAAACATGGACATTACGACGAAGTGAAGAGAAGCGAATACAAACATTTGAAATGTGGATATGGAGAATAAAAATTGAAGCTGTGTTGGAAAGAGTGGGTAAAGAAAGAATGATGCTGAAACTGACCAGGAAGAGAAAAAAGGAATTGGTTGGGCCACTGGCTGAGACGAAACTGCCTACTGAAGGATATACTGGAAGAAATGATGAACAGGAGAAAAGTTCGTAGCAGAAGAAGATATCAGATGATAGACGACATTTTCCGATGTTGATCTAGGTTCTAAGAGCTTGGGGCTCCGGACTTGGGTTCGGGCTCGTCACTAGATGATGAGACCTTACTTGCAGGGTCCAGGAAGGATGGTCCACCTGTCAGCGTCGAATTCACGAATGCCGCTCAGACCATCCGGCGTACAATGGGTCTAAACAGCCTAAATACGAAAATCAGGTCCAGCTCTCGTGAATCAATCAATGAATCCCGTAAATGTTTTTCGGTATTTACGTACTTATTTATGGATAGTGTCAAGCTTGTATCAACTTTCTAAAGTATTGTGAACGCGTCTGTTTCGCGTTCATGTTAAAAGCATAACTCAATAACATTACTGTTTAATGTTTGCATTCCTCACATAGATTATAATAAACTCTTCCAAGTAGGTTAGGTTGCGTATATCTGCCGACTCTCTTGTATATGGGAATGGACACGTTCTGTCATTTTATCGGGTACGACGCAAACATTTCCATGGCAACCGAAGTCGAATTTCCGTTCCACAAAATAATTTCATTTTTTTCTATTAAGTTAGTGTAGGTCGAATATAGATGTTACGCATCACAATGTAATTTGTGTGCAGGGTAAGAAGCGAAAGCACATCTTTTTAAGTGATTTCACTTATGCATAGGACCTATCCGTCGAATAACAGTTACACAAAAAAACTCTAAATGTAAATAGTCTATTATTAGTAACACAAGGAAAGAGCAGAAATATTACAAAGCATGTAGGTAACATGAGAACCTATCATATTTATTGTACCGATTTGTTTAAATTTATTGTAGCTCGGGTTTGAATTCACAATCTTCTGATCCAACTACTTATTCAACTATACAATAAGGAAGAAAACATTTTTCCTGCTCAAAGGTATGAAAGGCAACATCTGTTAGTCAAGTGAGTGGGAAGTAACACCAATGGACACGTTAGCCAGATCCATGTACAGTACTAAAATAAAACTCAATCTGAAAACGTCGGTCGAGTAGTACTAAGACAACAGGTAGTAGACAGGACAGGTTTCGTTGTGTCATAATTCCGAATGAACAAGAAGACTGAAGAATGTTGCACAAGTATCTTGTACAAATATCTGGGAGGTGACGCTTCTACAAGGACAGTGGGCATCTTTATATGTACGTACGTAACAAGTCTATGAAGGATGAAGCCCATCTAGAGGTACTATCAATAATCAATCAAAACAACTCCTGTACAGAGTAATTAAAACGAGTTTTCAGTACACGTATTGTAAGTTATTCAAGAAAGAACAATTTATTACATATTTTACCTTGACCAATTTTAAGGACACTGAATTGAGATAATATCACATACAGTAGCGTCAACTTATATGGGGCCGTGGGGCCCAAGCCCATCCAATAATGTGTTATTATTATTATTATTATTATTATTATTATTATTATTATTATTATTATTATTATTATTGGTATTATTATTATTATTATTATAATTTATCAGATTTATTTAATTCAATTTAATTAGTTTTAACTTATACCTCAAGTGCTTGAGCCCACCCAATGTTTTTCAAAAGTTGGTGCCACTGATCACATGGACTGCCATACTCGACAGTAGCGGTGCTACTACAGTAGTAACAGCGGCAGCAGTACTGGAGTTTAATTACCCTTTCAACTGCTTCGAAATTTAATATGGGCGAGAAATGACCGACAGATTTTGCACTGAGCCCTCTATCAAGGAGAGTTACTTTTACGTGAGATAACAGCAAATCTAAGGCATGAGATACATAGTTTTACTTCCCTCTCGGAAGCCACGCTAGGGCTTCATCTCTGTTTAAAATTCCATCGTTCTCAGCTCGATTTGAATCCACAAACTTTGGGTCCAACGGTAAGCATTGTAACAGCTGTATCAGTAGTTTCCAACCGGGAAGTCGAAGAGCAGTTAAGGGGGGGGGGGGGTCCGCGAACAAATTACTACTACTACTACTGCTGCTGCTACTACCACCACCACCACCGCCACCCCAATACTAATGATGATGATAGTAGTAATAATAATAATAATAATAATAATAACAACAATAATTAAAAGTCTCATAAAAATTTAAACATCCGAATATTTTGCATTAAACATAAATTAAATTGTTTTCTTTTTAAATATATACTAAATTTTACATTAGCCCTACAAAGCTCTACATTCTATTCTACTGTAGGTCTATAACTTGGGCGATGGTCCGGACAAAACTAATGTGAGAAACACAGGGCCCTCATCATTAATACACTGCATTAGACCTTCGTGGTCAATTTCACCCCTATGCTCAGAGTATTTATTTACTCATTCATTCATTCATTCATTCATTTATTTAGAATGTACGTGATGGCGGATTAGATGCAGTCCAGTTCTTAATCCGTCATCACCCACTCTACAATGATTACAACTTAACAATGAGTATGACAGCATATAAGTAACTCACACTTTTCTGTTTAACATTGTTCTGGATTAAAATATCCTCTGATTGAGGTTCTGGCTGATATTTACATCTATTATCAGGCAGTACATCTCACTTGACGAGATGTGTCAGAGGAAGAACAATAATTATTTATATAGGCCTACATCTCAAGTCCGACTAGTATAATATGTAGCTAGTGGACGATGTATGCAATGGATGGGGAAAGGAACTGGCCAAACTACTCCATTATCTCCTGACCCAGTTGCCTCATAAGTGGTGCCTTGTTGGTATCACTTGTGAGGTTCAGACCTGCCTTCGGACAGTTGATTAAACAAACATTTTATGAATTATTCATTTACTAATCTAATACCATTATTTTTCTAACTAATTTATACAATTCCCTATCATCACATAATAAAAATAGTGAACTCTTATATCTGAAACCATTAACTTTAATATTTTTTCCAATATTAATCCATTACTTATACTCTTCCTCTTACTGTCTACTATATATCTCTATCCAGTTTACCTATATGACAAACACACCGTTTCCATAATAGAATTAAAAATTATTTTGTTATTCGATATGATTCCTTTCGACATTTTAATTATATTCTTTATATATGGTCACAATACTCAACATCTGTAATCCCATTTCAGTCAGAGCTTTAATTTTCTCTTCCCATCTAATTTTAACTCTAGAAAGGAATTTTCTTACTTTATTCAGATTACTAGAGTTTAGGAGACCATTCATTTTCATATGCAACTATAATGTTTAGGCTTCGTATTCCAGCTACTTATAAACTGGAATGAGGTTGTCTGATTCGAAGTATATGTGACGTCACAGCGATACATTTTAGGGAATTTCTAGAAAAGTACATGAAAATTAGTGGGTTTTCAGTGATGAGCGATATATGCAATATCCTAATGAAACACGAAAAAATATCAGACAATAGGAATATCTTCTACTACATTAAGCACCAATAACATCATATGCTACTGAAATAATTTCTTGCAATATAAAATAATTTCAAGTTCCGTAACTTACGAATGCACGTTATTATTCACTGCAAAGATCAAGACGAAAATGAACATCACGGTTCAAGCATGTGTTTATTAGTATAGCTTCAGGATGTCGGGAGTTGACTACTCCATGAACACGCAGCGACGACTTGTTTGTTTACATCCTTATCCGTTGCATTACCTGTATTCGGCGTATTATATACCCAATGTTTCTTTAACTTCAGTCTGTAGGTAGCTGAAATACGAAGCTTAATAATGTTTGTGTTAAAAAATTATTTATCCAGCCAACAATTTCTCAAATCATTAGTTGCTGCACAATGAATCTTGCGCTAATCCGCATAAAGGAATGTTTAAATATATTTGCTTAATTTAAAAATCATTTTTGAATTCGAATACTTTGCATAATTAAAAAAGAAAGAAATAAGAATATATTAACCTTACGCCTCTGTCGCTGAAGAATAACGTCAGATACATAATATATTACTGAAATCAAAGAGAAAGAAACTAACTCAATATGTAATGATCAAGTATAAGAGTTGCGCAACGCACAGATACGGGATTAAAATTTGAAGCGAGTCTTCTTGATAGGAGTCTACCTGTATATAGGAAATAATTTCACACGGCTGTCCACAAGTAGCATATGTACAAGAGCTTTTGTTTACTGCGCATGTGTTGTAAGCGAAACATATAATAAGGCAGCTTCAAATTGTATTTCCGTATCTGTACATAAAAGAAAGGTGATGACACTCTGGAATCTACCTACAGAAAAGAAGTAACACGGATATTCAAGACGACCCTGTACCAATTAGTCTCATTCTCTCCGATTATTTACAGTGTCGCTGACCTGTTCTGCAACTGTCCTGTGAGTGAAACTGAATGATTTAAGCTCTTTTTTCATTGGGACACGAAATTGAAACGGTTTCAATCAAGCAGTACAGAATTTCTCCTTCTGTGAAAGGTTCCCTTTGATACGCGATAATGGTTTTTAACTTCACTGCTGAATCACTCGTTACAGACGGCAACAAAAAAGTACTTAGCCTACGTCTGCGTACCGTACGTGCATGAGGTTGCGGCAATGGCATTAAACGTAGAATATTCAACTGTCCCCATTTCGTAAATGCGTTTCATATTTTATTCATTTGAACGTTACTTGTTTCAATAAATTTAAACATGCATAACCCGCTGTGACTGAGGAGGTGTATTCAAATATAAACCCAGCAAAATCGGGTTCGAATCCTAAGAGGAATGTTAATATTTATATGTCTTTCGTAAGCATTGAATTTGCACCCATTAACCTATATTGCCTGACTAGTGTAATATGTAGCTAGTCGGCGATGTATGCAATGGAGGGGGAAAGGAACTGGTCACCCTACCCCATTATCTCCTCGCCTAGTTGCATCATAAGTGGTATCTTCTTGGTATCACTTGTGAGGTTCAGATCTGACTTCGGACAGTTTACTAAACAACAAACAAGCCAAATATTTTTGTTTATTAACTTACTGAATAATATACAAAGTGAGGCATATTAAACTTCACAGAAACGTCCCTAGGAGAAATCAAATACTATTAAAAAAATAACTTCATCAGAGCTCAAACAGATAAAGATAATAATATACAAAGTGAGGCATATTAAACTTCACAGAAACGTCCCCAGGAGAAATCAAATACTATTAAAAAAAGAACTTCATCAGAGCTCAAACAGATAAAGATAATAATATACAAAGTGAGGCATATTAAACTTCACAGAAACGTCCCCAGGAGAAATCAAATACTATTAAAAAAAGAACTTCATCAGAGCTCAAACAGATAAAGATAATAATATACAAAGTGAGGCATATTAAACTTCACAGAAACGTCCCTAGGAGAAATCAAATACTATTAAAAAAAGAACTTCATCAGAGCTCAAACAGATAAAGATAATAATATACAAAGTGAGGCATATTAAACTTCACAGAGACGTCCCTAGGAGAAATCAAATACTATTAAAAAAAGAACTTCATCAGAGCTCAAACAGATAAAGATAATAATATACAAAGTGAGGCATATTAAACTTCACAGAGACGTCCCTAGGAGAAATCAAATACTATTAAAAAAAGAACTTCATCAGAGCTCAAACAGATAAAGATAATAATATACAAAGTGAGGCATATTAAACTTCACAGAAACGTCCCCAGGAGAAATCAAATACTATTAAAAAAAGAACTTCATCAGAGCTCAAACAGATAAAGATAATAATATACAAAGTGAGGCATATTAAACTTCACAGAAACGTCCCTAGGAGAAATCAAATACTATTAAAAAAATAACTTCATCAGAGCTCAAACACATAAAGATAATAATTGGCCACTATCTCGTTGCTTTTAAATATCTCCCTACCACTATTTAACTGTAATTTACATAACTTAAATTTATACGACAATAAGCGATAGGTTGCACATAAATTTTAACCACACCTATAGATACTGTGCACATAGCCGAGGGTCTATGAAAATGAGAAGGAAAAGTTTAACATATTTTTTTATGAGTTGGCGTTTGACCCGTGGCTGAGTTGAGTTGATGTTAGATCCGGGACTCAGTTGATGTGTATTTCGGGACTGAGTTAGTCTGTCTTCTTGGGACATGGGACTGAACTGAGGTACACTGTATTTACTAGAGCCTTCGAAAATTAATGGCAAGATAGTTACTTTATCACATTAAATTTATGTACGATACTTTTGACATTACATAGCCTACTTCAAATATAGTGTCCTGCCATGTCAACAATACGTTGCCAAATTCTTGGTAGAAGGCGGACTCCATCTGCAGCAGCATTTCTGGATATCTCTCTCACTGACCAATTTAAAGCTCTTCGGATGTCATCTCTTGATTGAAAGCGAATGCCTCGATTCCATCCAACTTGCAATAGTTCAGTAAGGTAGGACTTCTCTCCCACAGGCTACTTGTAATACCCTAAAGCATTGAGTTGCATGTTTTTCTCTTGCAATTTGGATTTTTATGAAGTACCTTTGTTCGTACCTTTAGAGCTCTGCTGTTTACTACAAATCAGAAACAGCCACTGTATTTACATAATATAGCTACTTCGAGACTTTCAATATTGCAAATTCATTAAACAGTCGCTGTTCTATTACGTAGTACAAGATTTCAATGGTTACCGCTAGGAGCACTGATTTACAACATTGTTGTCATTACTTATCGAATGCCCTAGTATATGTCTAATAAAAAAGTGTCACAGTGTCTAGAAAAACTAGAAATGTCTATAATTTAACTTCAGTTTGTAAAGAGACACCAGTTTAAGAAACATGACGTCACAGAAACCCTACTCATAATAATAATAATAATAATAATAATAATTATTATTATTATTATTATTATTATTATTATTATTATTATTATTATTATTGCCAACACCACTACCACTACTACTGCTACTGCTACTCCTACTACTACTACTACTACTGTCACCACTACCACTGCCACTATAATTTCTATTCTCTTAAATGTTTGCACTCTATTAATTTTATTAAATCTAGTATGAAAAGTGTTAGTTTGCGTTCGGCCCAAGACTTTGTAATAAAATTACAAATCATTTTCCAAATTTTAAATATTTTAAAATTGAAGCTTCTAAAAAAGAAATTTGTAAAATTATTCATGATATATAATATTAACAAATGTGTGTATTTATTTATCTTTATTTCTGTCGATTATATTCATGTTTTTATTGAATATCACTGGCTGTCTGATTGCCAATTTATATTAAATGTGTTTTTTCTCTTTCTCCTTTTATTTTTGTGTGTGTTATTTATTCGTTTGAATTAAGTTACTTACTGAATTTAGTAAACTATCCTTGTAAATTTTGTTATATTATTGGCTAAGACCACACCGTGCGCGAGCCTGGCTATTACGGTAGTGACTAGAAACATTTTTGTTTTATAATTTTAATTTGTACTCACTAGTTAGCTAGCTAGCTAGTTAAATAAAATTATATTTAAAACAAAATTAAATGTGAAAAAATGGAGTAACGCTTAGAATTTGTTTCCTCCTCAAAATCCATTATACACGAGTGGCATTACCACCATGTTATTTGTGTCCAAAAGCAAGCACGGTAGCAGAACTGTACTGTACACCACAGTAACACGCTTAGCACTCTCGTGACATTTCTATACTTTTACACATTCAATCGTTTCAAAATGTCACATGCCTGTTGAAATAGTGACACCGACAAAGGACTCACTTTCTGTTACAAAAGAACCGCTAAATTATGAAATCTTGTTACGGTATTTCTGTACACAGGAATTGAAAAAATAATAACACTGCGGTCACGCGAAAGTTAACGAGTTTTGTTAAATTGCTCAGGAAATGTTATGTTTAAAAATACAAAATTTAGTACACTGAAGATAAAGATCATGGCCATGATTACCTTTCAATTAGGGATCTTACATAGATACAGTGTTAAATAAATATTGCAAGAAGAAAATTAAGAAACATTTCATACCATTAGCAATTGAGGAATTCAGTGCAATAACAGCGTTAATGTAAATAAAAACAGCTTTTGAGAAAAATTGCATAAAACATTTAAAGTTGTTAGGAACAAAATCTTTACATTTGGTAACAACTGAATGGGTTATTTATGAAAGGGCCTAAGTCTTGAATACTAAATTGTTACCAACTTAAGAAAAACTGCTTATAGGCTGAAATTTTGAAATTAAGGCTGAAATAAAAAATTGTATCATAAATTCTACAAAGCATTAGAGTGTGAAACTTAGTCCTCTTCATATCTAAATCGATGGTATCTACACCCAAAGAGCAGTTATTACATTACAAACTCATTTACACAAAATAATGACTTAGGCCCTTTCCTAAAATAAATAACCCATTCAATTAATCTTATGTGAAGGAGTTATATTAATAACATTCAAAAAAAAAATTAATAATATTTACGAAGAGCTATTAATGCAATAAGAGCATTAACCGGATAAGTTCCTATTGCACTGTCTTCGCAATTACGACATTATTCACATGTAGCCATATACACATTCACACACCGAACCTACCGGACAGCTATTAGGCCTACAGAATGTTAGTTAGAACAAATAATACAAGCACATTAAAGCTACTGATTTCAATGTAATTAAGTATAGACAACGCTATAGTTAAATGATAGAATACGCATATTCTGAACCGAAAAGGACCGACAACGAAGGCAGATGAGGTGAGGCGTTTATGAATAACAAAGAATTAATAAGTGAATGATCATTTCATTAGCAAAATCCATACAAAATGTAAGACTTGTTATAAAACGGTTATATGGTATCCTCAGAACGTGTTGCCTCCATTCTAATTGATACTTCAGAATTTCTGCATAATTTCTTCGACATTCCATTTATTTCGGAGTTCGTCACTCTTGTAAAAATTATAGCTCTATACACAATTTTATTTACTTTTAAACTAACGTTAAATTTATCATTCTGTTGTCATAAATAGAGCCCTTTGGGACATTCACTTCACAGTCCTTTGAGGACAACTGAACGATGTAAAAGAAAAATTTGATAACCCACACAAGTTTCGTTAAGATAAACTTTTTAGCTCAAGGCTATAAAAATTATCATTAAGTTACAGGGAAGGAAATTCGCTTCACTTCTGTAAAAAAAAATTTAAATTATGGTTTATTTAACGACGCTCGCAACTGCAGAGGTTATATCAGCATCGCCGGTGTGTCGGAATTTTGTCTTGCAGGAGTTCTTTTACATGCCAGTAAATCTACTGACATGAGCCTGTCGCATTTAAACACACTTAAATGCCAGCGACCTCGGCCGGGATCGAACCCGCAACCTCGAGCATAAAAGGCCAGCGCTATACCAAGGGCGACATTTGTGTAAATCTTTTTTCTGAAGATGATATTAAATATCTCATAATAGCTCAAATTCGGATATTTGTGTGAGATATTTTTTTTTTCTTTTCATTCGTATCTTACAAGGATTTGTACATGTGTGCCGCATTTTTAAATAACTGAAAATATTATACACCAATTATAGGCTACTTAAGTATGATTTGGCTTTCACGGTGTTCAACTTTGTGCAAGAATTCTTTTTTTTTTTTTTTGTCTCGTGCTCCAGGCACAGAGATTCAACGTTTCGGACTACTCTGACCTCCATCATAAGGGAAGGCAAAGAAGAACTTATCCTCTCGTTCTATTACCAAGAGTTATTCTCCAGGGGGCTTAATGAAACGTTAGTAGGCCTACTGATTTCAGAAGTAATTCTCGAACATTCTACACTCTTCCTCTTTCCATTGCAAGTTATCTCAAAAGAATAAAGATACACTCAGATACATTTATGAGTATGTCTCTAATTTACACAATATCTACCCACATGCTTATTCAAAGTCAGCACTTCTAAAACTCAGTTCAATGCTTCCAACGTATACTTTTTGGCGGAGAATACGTATTTCCCCTCGCCGCGTATGGATATCCGTTCGGGATCCGTGGTGAAACAACAAATGACAGTAATTCATATAATTATATCAACACTATTAGCCACAGTCGAATGCTAATGTTATTAGTTGTTAGGCCATGTGTAACTACGGTCAATGACACCACCTCCCCTCACTACGGGCATGAGGTCGCCGAAGTTGGGTATAGGCCTACAATTAGCGGCACGCACGGTCTCAGTAATATCTCAGCATCTAGAACAGCAATAGACGTGTGCGACCACTCGTTTGATTTGTAACCGCAAGTCCTGCAATATTAAAGCGATAATAGACACGTACGATACACTTTGGGTGAACCATAGTGAATAATTTGTTGTGAGCTGGGTCTAATTTCGGAATGTCGCGTCATATGAAGAAAAAATACATTGCAATCCTTCATTAATTACTAATTATCTTACCTTAAACTCATACTCTCTCCATTTGTAAACCGGAACAAAAATAAAACATTCAAACCAACACAACTGTAGTTTCACTCCCAACGTACTCTATGTGCCGGTGTATCCCTGATACAGCGCAGATTTGTTTCACCCAATGGCGCGGACACTAGTGTCATTCACCCAAGCGTCCTCGTCTGCGAGAGATGAGCCGAAGTTGTTATTTTTGCCGCCATAGGTGTTGCCCTCGGTGTACCATGAGAAGCGAACTACTGCCCTTGTCTCACTCCTGAGCCGAGAGTTCCCTATTGCTTATAACCACACCTCTTAGGTCTGCTCGGACCGTCACAGCAGCTGCAGCGTGCGGCACGGCAGCATATTACATGTTCTGAAAACATTATCCTATGCCATTGCAGAGGTCTTTACTGTTTATAATACCGGATACTCTAATCGTGGTTACCACTATCGCTATTATCTCTGATAGCGATTTCCGAAATGTACGTACACACTAGGCTACTCTTCGTTCAATCTGAACAACTGCTGAATTACCATAGACCAGCGTTTCTTAAAGTATGTTCCGGGGTTCCGTGAGCCACAGGTTATATAATTTTAAATTTTAATCTCGAGTAGAGACTTTAGTCTGCCACTGGTTAGTTACAGGAAGTGTTTAGTTACAGGAATTGATGAGTAGGACATAATTTGTTTCGTGAGGGCATAACCTATACGTTTGCTTGTCCATGGCTGATCTTGTTCCATAGCTGACGAAAGGAATCCTAAGAAGTCCATGTGTTGAACGTAGGGTAGTAGGCACATGCGGTACCTAGTACCTCCCGCTCTCTCCCTCTGCGTCTCGCCCCGCAAAGAAACAGCTCAGGAAGTGAGACACGGGCAGTACATAGCAGCGCATGATAAATGAAGAAACGATGGAATGCCTGCAGAGTAAACTAGAGTAGGTACACAGTGACACCCTACCACCACAATTTTAACTTTGATCCCCGGGACTCGAATCCAGGTTAGCGTGGAAAGCCGGCGCTCTAGCTGTAGCTGTTTGGCTAATGGAGCGCACTCAACACTGTAACACTGCAGTGAGCAGAGATACAGTCACTAGGGCCCCTAAATTCCCAACATTTCTTAATGTTTTTTTTCTTCAGTCTTTGTTGCATTCTAAAGCCTATTACAATCTTATAAGACGCGACTTGGATGTGTCCACTTGTTAACGAGTCGGCAGCAGATGATTGACGAGAGGGACGGAGGAAGGGGGAATTTGATATACGGCTGGTTCCACGTTATCCTGTGTGCCAACCCACTTTGTCAAAATGCGTATGAGCGATTAGTGTACCAAAAATGGAATAGTAGGGTAGTAGGACGACTGTTCTACCAATGTAAACTAGATCTAATGGAACACCTATGAACCATTCGGATGAAGCTGCCATGCAGTTGCTTTCTATGCTATAAATTTCGCAGGATCCGCCCAGCATCAAACTCGAGCCCAATGGGGACAGTTTGGCCGTAACTTCATTGAAGACAGGTAACAAAATAAAGATGTTCTATTGATGTATACCTCTGCCTGTGATTGACCGTTCAGTTTCAAGTGACCTATCTTGATCGTGGGCGTCAGAGTACTAAAAACAAAACAAAAGATATCTGGTTGCCTTCATTCCAATGCTCTGGCCACTGCTTGCCTGATTATAAACTGAGCATTAAACATATTTTTCTCACAGTTTAATGCAACTATTTGCTCTTTCTCTTCCCTATCCATAAACTGTGACGTTGCACAGAAGCAGTGATATAATACAAGATCAGTATGTGACAGGAAGACGTGGCAACCATGCATTCAGTGACCGCAGAGCGGAAAGGAGGAAGAAGAACGCAAACAACAAATGTTGTAAGTGCATAGAACAAAATCTTTTAGGAGAGAAAAAAAAAACATTTTTCTGCATTCAAATCATCTAGTACTGGTGATATACGTGATGGCATACATAACTAGGGCCTATTTACACAACGAATTTCAACATATGATTTTTGTAGGTTATTGGGCTTCACACGTACAACTTGTTTTGACAAACATTTAAAACAGCCTTTGTTTACACTTTTTAATTTTTCTATGGATTTCAAAGCGTAGTAAAATATAAAGCATGGCTTTGCGTAGATTTAGGACTCCAGGCAAAATTTTTTTGTTGGCAATGTCTCGCCCATGTTGAATTCTGATGCTGAGAAACTTCTAGAATACAAATCAGTGTTAAATAATATCCGATACTATTAATACTCTTTATGCTCGACCATGCCGAAATGTAGTAATTATACACCTGGTAGTAGCCCTTTAATGCACCTCATTAAAGTACACCTATTCATTAAAGTTCAGGTGTTCAGCCAGTGACAAGTCACCTTTGTACCGTTATAAAACCGCAAGTATCGATTATTCTCGGATATGCAATAGAAAGACAATTAGCGAAAAGTCACGGAGGCTGGAAATCCAATACTGTCGCAGAAGGTTATGTTCTGTTACTATAATAATTAGCGTTAATTATAAATAATATTCAAATAAATTCAATTTGTCATCTCGTTTTTCAATAGTAAATCAATTTCCAGGTTATATCAGACTAATGTTAATCTTATTCTCTATCAAGGTCAATGACATTCGGCCTCGGAAAAAATCAATACTTTCGCGTCTGCGCACTTCTCACAATTCAGGTCAGTTCGCACATAACCATAACATGACCTAATTTTGAATAATTTCAAGTTAGAAAAATGGTCGAGCATAAAAAGTCGTATGAAACTTGCCTATAATGGTAATTAAGACGCTCGTATGAAAATTATGAAACTCGCTTGCGCTCGTTTCATAAACAAACACACTTGCGTCTTAATTACTACCATTATAGGCTCGTTGCATAATGTACTATTTTATGTCTAGTTGTTAATACACAGTAATGTCATATACGTATTATTTTAACTGGAGATCTGGTATCATGTTGGCCCCACATCATAGAATTCCAAAGGCGGATTTGTTGAAAATAAAAGGCATGTATAGGCCTATGTGCTTGGGATGGATCCTGCTAGAGACATGAATAGATCTAATTTAAATTACCCTACGCCTGTTCATTTAAAACCAGAGCTAGAGCGCTGATACTGAACGAAAACAACAACATGGAGAAAGAAGAAATTGGTGAAATGTGAGTAAGCGACATGAATATCAATGGTGCAGTTAACACATTGCACAAGCCTGTCCTACATCGTGATTGGCCGAGGGGTGGAGGCGTGCGGACGTCCCACTGTGCTACACGATCGGTTTGATTTGGGTTTAGGGTGCGGTCTGCATCTCTGATCCTGCTTCTGATTGCTCCTCGCTTCTCTTAAGGTCAATTTGTTCAATAGGTGCCGACAAAACAGCCTGCACTTGCGCAGTGAAAAATAAAGTTGAGTGCGAGGAGGTTCGAGTTTGTGTGACACCCCGCTGGGCCGTCGCGGATCCTCGCAGCGACCAAGTAACGCAGGAAATAAGTCAATGAACCAACACCATTATTCATGCTCGATATCGGATAGCATGTTCGCTAGTAATACGGGACTCACTTCTATTCTACCGTGCTCGGAAATTGAAATATGTTTTCAGTGAGACGGCAAAGAAAAACTAAAAATTTGTCAAGTTAAATCTTAGATCTGTTCACTTAAAACACTTCTTGTTGGTATTTGTTCTTACAAAACTAATTATCTTGACATCGAATATACAACAAATTCCAAGTCGGAAATGCACTAATAAATAATTTCTAGTAACTATAATGTAAGAAAGCTGCCACTTTGACTCTCTGAATATACTACTCGCTTCCCATCGAAGCGGTCCGTTGTTCGACTCCTGACGTAGGCAATGGAAGAATTTATCTTGCGACTGGATGTTTATCCTTTGTCATGTGTTTATTGTGTTGTCTTAGCAGCGAACCTGTGCCATGGTGACCACACGACTAGGGAGGTTCGCAATGTGTGCTGTCTAGTGTTGAGCCAAAGATTATACAGTAACTTCCCTATAGGCACTACCGTATTGGATCTTTAGTCGGTATCAGAGGAGGTAAAACACGATACGGAACGAAAGAAAACAAGAATGAAAGAAAGAAAATTATGTGAGAACCGATCCCTCTTTTATAATTAAAATCTCACTTTAGTTTGCTCTATCCCAGTGGTTCCCAAACTTTTCAACCCAGAGACTTCTGTATGCAACGCCCCTCTACCGAACTGGTAGGGTAGGTACTTTTAGAACCCTATTCGAAAAATACAAATCCCTGTAAAATAAAAAAAAATATGATAATTTTACTCAAAATTAGTGGAAACCACCCAAAGAACAATCAAAATAAAAACAACATAGTGCAGCAATGACATGAAATGTTACACGAAGATCATTTCTAGTGTCCTACTTTGCTGATATTTTCGAACACTTAAGCACCTTCAATAACACGACTTCAATGAGATTTCTCGTCATTGTTTTGATGGCAATCATATACGAGAAGGTCCACACCTGTGGAGTAACGGCTAGCGCGTCTGGCCGCGAAACCAGGTGGCCCGGATTCGATTCCCGGTCGTGGCAAGTTACCTGGTTGAGATTTTTTCCGGAGTTTTCCCTCAACTCAATCTGAGCAAATGCTGGGTAACTATCGGTGCTGGATCCCGGACTCAGTTCACCGGCATTATCACCTTCATTTCACTCAGACGCTAAATAACCTAAGATGTTGATAAAGCGTCGTAAAATAATCTACTAAAAAATATATACGAGAAGTTTATTTTGCATAAATATGTGGTTGCAAATAATAAAAAACATTCAGCTAGCTGAACGCAACTGTTTGGAAATGGATTTTAGTACCGTATCCATCTGTGACGTATTATTTTGAGTGTCTTCTGGAAAAATATTAAAAAAGCTGTTGTTTAGAATTGTGCAAACTTAATTTAACAAACTCAGTATTTGCCTATCACACGCAGCTAAATTTTCCACGCATTCTTTAATGCACTGAAATGCATCACATTCATTCTTGTCAAATAGGCTAATGTAGACCAGAAGTCATGTTTTTTTTATAAACCCTTTGATTTCATCCCTGGCTGTTATTATGTTAACATCTTGGCAACTAGGACAGGAGATAATAGAGTAGGGTGGCCTGTTCTTTCCTCCTTCACTGCATATATAGGCCTAGCCGATTATTACGGCTAATTTCAGCATTTAACGCCAGTTCTCATAGGTACGCACTAGGCTGAATAAGTTTGGAAACCACTGCTCTAGATTACCATATTTTCTCGAATATACCGCGCACTTTTTTTCAAAATGAAGTTGGTTACATTGCCCGATTTTCTTCCCGCTCAACTTCTAAGGTGGTAGCGTATGCCATTATCTTCCTGCTCGGGTATTTCAATTGTTAAATAGCATTTGGATTAGCAGTACATAATGTCAGAATGAAATCCAAGAATGGTAATTGTATAGTTTGTGCGTATTCCATTTTCAATTTCAAGTCTGAAAATGAGTAGTAAGTACCTCTTAAGGTATGAGATTGCGACCTTTTATTTGCAGCGAAAAACTTAGATCTTAAAGCTATTAAAGATGCGGAAAACGTGGAAATTGTGATGCGTGCTACTAATGTTGCAGGATATCGTGTAAACGGCCGATTAAGCAAGACAACTGATGTGTGCAGTGTGTGCGCATAGGATACGTTTGAAATGTGTCCAGTTCCAGGATAAAATTTATCTACTTATTGTTAACTGATTTTTTCATTTATTGGTTTTAATTTGTCTTGAATATGCGTATTTTTTTAAGTTTCATTTTTGAAATTTGTAATTTTTTATTTTTAGTTATTTATTTATTTATTCATTTTTCGAGTATTTCAAAAGGAGGGTGCGCGGCTTATTCGAGGGCGAGGGGTATTCGAGAAAATAAGGTATAATACCCGGAATTATTTGGAGAGGAAACGATAGTGGTTAATTAATAAGAAAAGTTTCCGTTTACAAATTTTCCTGTGCTGCGGTAATAGGCCTACACAGAATTACTGTACAGAAGAAATCGACTAACTTGGCTACTAGTGGAAGCCTTTCTTCTATTCTCGCGGGAATAAACATTATCCTCGAAGTCTAAAAGTCCCGATAATAAGTTTTAACATTTTACGATGAACTGAAGTAACAACTTCTTACAAGTCAGAATAATTTTGTTCCATTTCCCAGACATCTAATTTCAATGCTTTGTAGAAAGAGCAATTAATGTTACAATACTATAACGTACTAAAACTGGTTTTCTTTTAATATATCTAGTGATCTAATCGTTGATAATTTTCTGCATAAGAGAACACGTCGGTTATAAATGTTATGTTTTATTTAACGACGCTCGCAACTGCAGAGGTTATATCAGCGTCGCCGGATGTGCCGGAATTTTGTCCCGCAGGAGTTCTTTTACATGCCAGTAAATCTACTGACATGAGCCTGTCGACCTGGCCCGGAATCATCGGTTATATGTAATTAGTAGTCTGAGGAAGATATCAGGTGATAGTCAACATTAAGATACATGGATCGTTTGCGGAGACTAAAAGAAATGCGGAAAATAGGAAAGATTGGAGAATGCTGGGTTTGCAGTGAAAGACTTGCCCTTGGGCGGAACATTATGAATGAATGAATCAGACTAGTCATTTTAGCTCCGAAGATAATTACTATGTCTTCTCTTCTGATAAAAAGGGTAGACCAACGTTCTAAAAGAAGTGCTTTCTGTTCCGTCCCAATCTTAGACAAGTTGTCCACACCAAATCTGATGCCAATTTTCCATAATAAAATCTGAGTTTGATTTTGAGTACCTACGTCTTATAACTCACAACTTCCTACACCGAAATAAACATGAAATAAAGGCGCATATATTAAATCATTCAAAACTTTCGGTTTCTATTCCACAAATATGAGAACTAATAATATGTAACACATTTTTTTCATGTTGTTAAATGAACTTGCATAAGAACCAGTTACTAACCGTAACTTTCTTAGCAACAATCTGTCCACACGTGGCTCCACAGCGGTTCGTAGAATTCTACAGTGTCAGATTTCATCCGAATCCCATCAATTCTCAAGTTCTTTTATACCTACCAGCGGGCAAAAAAATAAAAGAGATAGAAGAGAGAAAACCAATATAAAACGCTCCAGGTGTAGATGCGAACACGGACGATAAAACTATCCGCATTTATGACAGAGAGTTATACAAATTCATGTATTATCTACACAATATTAACTACTTGAAAATAAGACTACTATAAATTTTAATCTGCACTGTAGAACGCATTCTCTCATAGACATATAAGGCTATCAAGTGCAAAACTCGCCTTATCCAAAAAAAAAAAAAAAAAAGAGAGAGAGAGTTACATATGGGATGTTGTACTTCTTACAGCTCTCTATCTACTGATATAGTCGGTTTGTGCAAATCTAGCCTAATTCCTCTTCCATAGAGCTCAGAAAGCTACTATCAAATGCAAAACTGTCCATATCCATAACGGGTTTTCCTGTTTTCTGACAAATCACTTTACCTGGATAAGGCGAGTTTTGCATTTGATAGCCTCATATCTTATTTAGAAATAACATCTTTCACGAACGCATTTGAAAAACCTGAGATATTGTTCCCTTGAGTTTACTTTCTTTACTTGGTTATTTAATGACGCCGTATAAACTGCTGAGTTATTTACCGTTGATGAAATTGGTTATAACGAGATGGTATTTGACGAGATGAGGCCGAGGATTCGCCATAGATTACCTGACGTTCGCCTTACGATTGGGGAAAACCTCGGAAAAAACCAAACCACGTACTCGACCCAAGCGTAACTTCGGATCAGCAGACAAATGCGCTACCGCCTGAGCTACGTCGGTGGCTTTCAGTTACAACACGTAGTCAATCTCTTCCTCATGAACATTTCTTCCCCCACATCAAAATGTCCGAATTCAAAATTGCTAAAATAGATCAGGCATTCAAGAGCCTAATTTATTAACTCTACCCGGTACTATCAAGAAAACTTTTCACACATAAGGTCGAAACCACATTCGAAAAGTCTATGCACGGGTAGATATTGTAACTAACAAGCGATTTACACACTTGAGTAACGTTACACCTAACATTAACAAAGACGAGACAGACGCTTCACACCTTACACTAATGTATAAACGCAAATTGTTAACTTATAACCAGACAGCGGATTTTCAGACAAGATGCCACGTCCCTTGGAGTACGGAGGGAGTTCAATGACCTCCTTGCAACAGACGTACACCTAACGTTCAGGATCAGGACCGAAAATCCGCTGTCTCCTTATAACACAATTTAATCAATCATTGTCTACTATGAATTGTGTTGTAGGCCTATCTGCCGATAGCAATGAAGCATAAGAAAAGCCTAATGTTTATACTTTTCATATACGAATCTAGTTAATAAGAAAGGAAGGTTCACAGAGAGCCGTGTCAGCATACTATATGTTGCATTATCCTGAAAAAACCTACTCAAAAGCAGATTTCACGCTATTTTTTCGAAGCTATTTTCTGCCTTACAGTTCGTATTTACATCTGATTTTTTATACTTAAATTATATAGGCCTACTATCTATTCATGTACATTTCTTTTGTAAGAATGAAGCTGAGAAAATAGGTGAAGCGTATACGTATTTCAATATTAGAACAATCAACGGAGGAAACAGGTGCTAAGAGTTTTATTGCAGCTGAAATTATTAAGTTATTTAAGTTTATTTGTAGGCTACATGCTTTAACATCTAGGTCAAATCACGTGAGCATATGAAGTTAATTTCTTTAAAAAATTCTGTCCTTTGGCAGCGTAATAACCACGCAACTCAGTCACATAAGAAAGTGAAGATACTCACTTTGGTTTTGAACGACTCAACTGATACAATACGTCCTTCCTTCTTTCGAAAAACCCAAGTTCGACTTCCTTGTTAAATAAAATAAATTTCCTTAATTCTTAATTTTGTACTAACTTAGAGTTATTTTTACTTGGAATTTCTTGAAGTGAAACTTTCCGAACAAATGGCATTAAAGTGGAATGATATGAAAATGTAATTCAATGTTCAATTCGTTACAAAGTCTTCATTCTGACTGCTTCTGTTCTGAGTAGCATACCTTGTGGGATGCGTGGTATTTGTATTTCAATAATCACGAATTAAAATAGTTGTTTAGCTTATTTTTTCCTGCGGTAATAAATTCGTTCATTATACAGCATATTATAGGGATCTCCGCACTCGCTCCTAGGGGTACGCACGATCGACTATTTGGCCAAGATGTGTGGCATGATCCACGCAAAACTTTCCGGCCCTTCCGGCGACAGCGCTTAACGACGTGACTGATGCCTGCTTTCTTCTGCGGGCGACACTGCCAGTTATTTTTATTAACTATTAAAACGTGCCTTAATTATGTGAAAAAATGGATTACAAGAAAGACGCTTGTCTGGAACCGCTACGGAGTCCCAATTGCCAATCGGAATTTCAAGGGTGCCCAAGTCACGGGATGACGGACTGTATCAGAAAAAAAAATATCGATATCATGAAGATGACACAATTTCCCATACTTTTCATCCGTTTTGCAGCAATTCAGTTCTTTTACTATGTTACGAATAATATATTTCCGTATATCGTCTGCTTGAAGAAGTATTCAATGTCATACTTCAATTCCTGATCACATATATTATAACAGATTGCTCTGCTTAATGGACTTTCAAGGCAACCACTTTTATCAATTTCACTATGCTGCCATCTAGCGACTGCAAAAGAAGTCACGTTATAATAACTCTTAAGGAACTGCATGAAGCAACTTCCATTTAGCGGTCGTTACCAAAAATGTCTCTTCGACGGTAGAGGCTCTGGTAGTTGTCCTCATTTTATGTTGCCATTTCATAACATGGGAATGGCCAATCTGACACACAGAGGTCATATTGATTCCAGCAAGATGGGGCTATGTTGCATTCAGCGAGAATTTCTATACAGGCAGCGTGCCAAATTTTCCACAATCACGCCATCTCCAAGAATGGTCACAATAATTGGCCCCCCAGATCTCCTGACTTAACTGCGTGTGATCATTTCCTTTGAGGACATCTGAAAGCAAAGTGTATGCAAGTGGGCCACACACAGTTGAAGAGCTGAAAAATAACATCGTGCTGAAATCGAATCCATCCCTATTGCGATGTTAGAACGTGTCATAATTGATCTCCATCACAAGATCTCTGAATTTGAACATCGTCAAGGTCGTCTGCCGGACATAATTCTCAAAACTTGAATGAGATTGATGATGTTACACAAATTGCAATATGTAATGTTTCAATTCTTGTATTTTTATTTTCTGTCTCATTAAGCAACATTTATTTTGTTGTATTTGGAAAATCCCGTTTATTTGAGACACCTTGTATCTTCCTGTATTATTCATATGATGATGATGATGATGATGATGATGATGATGATGATGATGATGAGAAACAGTCGAAGAACGTTGAAAAGTACGACTTTGTTCCAGACATGTACTGACACCATGACTAAAACTCAACCGTTATTTATTTACAAATAAAAAAAATATATATATATATATATAAATTTTATAACATGACTGAAATGCAGTATCATTTATTTTACTTTATTAGGTGATCCAAAGACGTGACGACTTTGGTGAACCACGAGAGAATTTCAACCGAGACTGGGCCGATTACAAGAATGGCTTCGGTGATCCCGCCAAGGAGTTCTGGCTCGGAAATGAGAACATCTACATGCTCACCAATAATGAGGACTACATGCTCCGAGTGGAGCTCGAAGACTTCGAAGGCAATAAAAGGTAAGTGTGCTACAAGGTAAGATTTTCTAGTGTGGATCAGTACGAATAGCAAGAATCTTCTCTACTGCGTTAAAGTCATGAGTCACACTTCGTATTACTAGAAAAAAAAATCGAAGTCCTGTGAGAGACGCAAATTCTTCATTAGGCCTATACATTTTGTAATATAATAAAACTGCTATTTTACGCATAGGCCTACTTACTTACTTATTTACTTATGGCTTTTAAGGAAACCGACGGTTCATTGCCGCCCTCACATAAGCCCGCCATTGGTCCCTATCCTCAGTAAGATTAATCCAGTCTCTACAATCATATCTCACCTCCCTCAAATCCATTTTTATATTATCCTCCCATCTACGTCTCGGCCTACCTAATGGCCTTTTTCCCTCCGGCCTCCCAACTAACACTCTATATGCATTTCTGGATTCGCCCATACATGCTACATGCACTGCTGATCTCAAACATCTGGATTTAATGTTCCTAATTATGTCAGGTGAAGAATATAATGCGTGCAGTTCTGCATTGTGTAACTTTCTCCATTCTCCTGTAACTTCATCCCTCTTAGCCCCAAATATTTTCCTAAGAATCTTATTCTCAAACACCCTTGACCTCTGTTCCTTTCTCAGAGTGAGAGTCCAAGTTTCACAACCATGCAGAACAATCGGTAATATTGTTTTTATAAATTCTAACTTTCAGCTTTTTTGAGAGCAGACGGGAAGCCAAAAGCTTCTCAACCGAATAAAAACAGGTATTTCCGCTATTTTACGTATATTTGTATAAAATTACATATGCGGAATCACTGTCTATCTTCTTCGCAAATTGAAGAATTCCCCATTATCTTAACAAAATAATAATCGAGTTAGGCTGTATCGGAGACACAGCCGCAAGTTCCATATGTGAAAACAGCGATGATAGAATAGTTGTTAAGATAAACGTCAGCAGTGATAATAAGCATCTCTTCTTTGCAAATAACCCGAAAACCCGGTATATATTCCCTGTGCTGAGACTCCTGGGAGTAGCCATTTTGTATGCATTGAGAGTAAACATGCCGGTTACTATAGTAATCGTGTTGTATCGTTTGCTACCCGTTGGTTATACGCCCCTTTCCCATTTGCGCAGTATAGCCTATGCCTCGACATTATGAATTTTTTCTCTTTGCTCAAATTCACTCGTAATTTTCCCAATTTAATTTGTCGACTGCTGATTGTTGCGTAATTGAGATTGTACTTTGGTTTGTTACGAATTGTTTGTCACCACTGCGAAAGTTCTATCGGTTCGCATTCTAGAGTTATACTGCCTCGGATGCCGCGCCATCTGCCAATTCGTGCCTCAACTTATCCCTTCCGTGTATCGCTATATGACATCACTCGCTCCAACTTAAGGTTGAATGCATTGATCCTTCGTCTGTCGATCGCCGTTTACTACATTGGAATATGTCGTGTTGTTTACAAATTATAGGCGCGAAAATAATGGTCTGAAAATGTGTCGCTCGACTTTCTGGGATGACACCCTAGGACTGGACCGAACTTATAGACATATTCACGTCAAAAGCTATGGAAAAATGCACATTTCAGTTTCAATAGATAAAAAAATTAGTGACATGAAGGTGACAAATACTTTCTCATTATACGATTTACTTGTTTCATAATAATTCGGTTACCTACTTCAAATATTGCAAATTATATTATATTACTGTCCACAGTCCCTAAAATGATTATAGTATGCAAAAGAGACCTATTAATGAAATCATTTAATATGCACCCAAATAAGATGAACTTTCGTTTTCTGGATTGCACATAAAATTCATTCCTTGTAATTCCAAAGTAATACATTTTTAGTAGGCTATTTTACGACGCTTTATCAACAGCTTTGGTTATTTAGCGTCTGAATGAGATGAAGGTGATAATGCCGGTGAAATGAGTCCGAGGTCCAGCACCGAAAGTTACCCAGCATTTGCTCATATTGGGTTGAGGGAAAACCCCGGAAAAAACCTCAACCAGGTAACTTGCCTCGACCGGGAATCGAACCCGGCCACCTGGTTTCGCGGCTAGACGTGCTAACCGTTACTCCACAGGCATGGACGTAATACATTTGACTTCATTTACACATTGTACGGTGTGTTTCAGAAGTAACAAATTTTTTGGGGGGAATGATTTGTTGGATCTATGCACACATTTTAAGCAAGGGAACATAGGGTCCCAGCCACGTAATTTCGGCAATACAATAAAAAATTCTACTTTATAGTGCACATACTTCCGACCCCAAGTAATGATAAAGCCATATTCTTTATAACAGGTTGGAGATTTTCTAAAATATTGTTCTTTGTATTGTAGGCCTACAGTATTCGTCTTTGTGTCAAGAGTTCCAAAGAAGAGTCTGAAGAGAAATTATTAGTAGATGGTGTGCGTAGTTTTCCTTTTATTTATGACGTTAACAAAAATCGTACAAGGACAGAATTACCAAGAAAAATGTATGGAAATGTAGCTTATCTTTCTGTTGAAAATATTTGTGGCACCCTCAATTGCACAGTAAACCAATAGGCCTAATCTTGAATCATAGCGTCATTATTCTCCTCTTGAGGCAACAGCCAACAAGGCAACAAGTGGGTCCATGTCAACACGAAACGCGGGAATTTCATTATACGCCTAGCGAGATGCACAGAATGACGACGTGTCAAAAACCACGACAGTGCGCGCCACCCACACACCAAACTTTTGGTTTCAAGTTGTGTCGCACCACGTTCACGCATGCATCATTGCGTGGTTGTTAAAAACCAAGGCTTAAGAGTACATACGCACCGCAGGGACTACGTTTACGTTTACATTTATTTGTTGTATAAGAAAATTATTACGAGCTTCTATAATGAGGTTCACGTTACGTTTACTGCAATTTTCGATGTGAATGAGCCACAACACACCAATATGACTCTGCATTTACGTTATGTTTATGACTACTTTCATTGCGTAAGTCTCATACCAATCAGAAACTTCTGTAATTACGACCTTATAGGGCAACATGTGCGTTATTCGTGAGTTATCATTCGTTGCACGGCTTGTGCAAGTGCTACAGTATGCTTCTGCGATATACAAAAGGTACGTATCGCGATTAGTCGTTCACCTACATCACGTGTGAGAAGAGCAGCATCAAGGCAAGCCGGTCTCATCTTCACTTTCCCTTTAATAGTAAGTGCATTACTATTTGGAGCATTTGTGCCAACAGACGTGCTTAGCGCTTGCTCAAATCTTGCGTTACGTCCGCAATCATATAGCTATTTGTGGGTCTTGCATCTTAACCTATTTACGTCGTTACAGGCTTCGTCTTCCACTAAAGATGCAACATGCAGGAGATGCTGGCTAATTGCTAACGCCTTTAGATAATGTCATTTAGACCTTCCTGAAATCCGCTACTCTGGCAGTGTGGACAATTTAATTTCTGAAGTGAAGGTCCTTCATATGGCCGTCGTTAGAGATGTACGATGTGTTCCAACAAAGGGCTTCGCACATTCAATAATTGAATTTCTATTAAATACAGATTGTTATTGAAACTGTATTATTGATTCATATTTTAATCAATTATTCAACTATGCTGTATTGATTGTATGGTTACACAACATCGATGGAATTGGTGGTTATTTTATTTGGTTTCAACAACTAGGTTATTCAGCGCCGATAGAATTGGTGTTAGCAAGATAATATTTGACAAGATGAGGCCGAGGATTTGCCATGGATTACCTGACATTATTCTTACAGTAGACGAAAATCTCGAAAAGAATCGGATCAAGTGGGATTCGAACTCACGTCCAAGAGCATTATCAGAGTAAAGTCCAGCTCGCTATCCCCGGCCACTCCAATTAAGTGCAGTGACTGTGTGGTTTATAGATATATATGAAATAAGTTTTACCGGAAAACTGTTGTATATAAAAAAAAACTGTCGGAAATAAATTAAGTAATAGTTATTATGGCCTACATCCTCGCTTTGAAAAAATATATATTCAGATATACAGAGTGTGACAAAAAACATTTTTAAACGTCATCCATCGAGCTTGCAAAAAAAACTTTGCAACCTCATATATATGAAAAATAAGTTTCTCGTCTGTGATTGACATAAAAAAAGCGAAAAATCTCCTTGAACTTGACCTTGATGTCATTGTGTGTATCGAATACTTCGTCAAAATTTCAAAAGCTATTTGTCGCATTTTTTACTTTATAACTACTGAAACACTTTTTTTTTTTTACTTTTATGTTAAACGTTGTTTATTTTTGTTTCTAAATACAAAATTAATGTATGTTAATAAGGCGATTTTCTTTATTTATTTTGTAAAACATCCCGCGACCCCCCTCAGCTCTTTACTCGACCCTCCAAGGGGTCGCGACTCCCAGTTTGGGAACCACTGCATTAAGTCATAGCAGGGGAACATTCTAAGACCTAAATAATTAAAATTACACATTCAATTACAGTAATTATAAAGCCTAGATTATGTTCATACGGAATCTGTGAGATGAAAGAATGCGGTATATCTGAGAGTTCAAGTTTATTTAGTAAAAGTGATACAAAAGATTTAACATGTCAAGGAGACAGCTGTTTCAGTTTCGAAATGTCTTACTGGTTCCATTTTCAAAGTAAGAATGACTGAAATGTGTTATGTAAGTAATTTATTGTCACTGTCACTGTAATCACTTGAAGGTGAAAAGGCTTTGTTATGCTAAGCTAACCACAATTAGTACCAGTTTTTTGTTGCATTATTTACAGAAACAGTCCGACCTTGACAGTTACTGCAACATGTCTAACCATTTACGCGAGTCTATAGCATTTACAATATTAAAAGATTAATTTTAATTGCACGTTTACAGCAATTACTATCATTTCAATTTCTTGATACGTTAGTACAGAGAATGTATTCTGATACTGCAAGGTCTTGATTGCGAGATTTTCTTTAGTAATGTCACAAGAGGTCTGAGATTTGCCGATAAATCCACGAGCGAAGAGAGTGGATTTATTTGGGAAATCTAAGACCTCAAGTGACATTTATTGGAACTATTTCGTGAATAAAATAAAAACGTAAATAATATATCCCTAAAATTCCCTCACAAAACGTTAATAATTGTATATTTATGAATACTTAACCTATTCCGACATTGTGAAGTCGAAATAGATGAATAACGATTACTGCAATAAAGAAATTGAATGTTATTCAGTAAGTATTGAGAAAATCGAAATACAGGTTTTAAAATGTTAATTACATGTACTGCGTTTTTCTCTTGTTATTATAACAGAAATACGTTTCCATTATCTACTGAAAGCTTAATTTAATTTAAACATTTTACAGTATAATACAAATAACCTGATTAATACATTAATTAAATGAACAATTGTTATGAAGGAGTGTCATTTTCTTTAGATGTAATCCATATGGAATTAGAAGATGAAGATGTAGATGTGGAAGTAGGATTTCGCACTTTATTTAGTACAATGGGTTCATGCTCATATATTTACTTCGAAATAGTTGGCGACACTGACTAAACAAAAGAACGACTATGCGATAAATTGATAGTGATAAATCGAGCTGCAGAAATTATCGCAATGTATGATTGTGATTGGTTGGAATTCAAAATTTCATTACACTTCTTTGGCCGAAAATGGAATGACGTCATATAAACGAAAGTCATAATAACACATGTTTTCACAACACCATACCAGGAGAGTGCAATATGGTATGCTGTTGTTCACTTATCTATTCATCTGAATGCTTATCTTCTGAACTGCTGAGTGGATTTGAGTACCTACTTATGATTCAAACCATCCGGGATATATGCACATGAAATTTACTTTTATTTAAAAAATTCGTGTTGTGACGATTTATTTCGTCCGTTCAGTTTTCTTTGTTTATTTATGTGTATTTAATGTTCAGTATTCAACAATAAATGTATCTTCTTCTTTGCCTCCCGATGTTCGGATGTAAAAAAAGTCTTGAGAGATTCAAGGCTTTTCAAATATTTCATATCCATTTTTATTTTTGTTTATGCATAAAAAGCAATTCGGAGAAATTAATAAACCAAGAATATTAAAATGCTTGCTTAGGCGATAATAAGCAACAATAATCAATCCGAACATAGCTACAGCAGGAATTAATTTTAAATATTTAAGGGAATACTTTTCGATCTTTACTTTTCATATTCAGCTACTAAATAGGTGTAGTATTACTTTCAAATATTTCCCTCTTTTATAATCCGCTTCAAAGACTCGTATGAAAAATTGCGCTCTGTTTTTTTTTTTTTTCATTTCTTTCTATCTCTGTTTTTTGTACTGTTTTATATCCTGTTCTTTGGAGTTTTACCGACCGGAATCCTTATCCGTCACGAAACAAACTCTTCAAATTTTCCAACAAGCTTCCGGAATGAAGACATTACAGGGCCTACATCTCAAATTATTAAGGGCCGTATTCATAGACATTTTAGCGCGGGTTTCCGGTGGATGATCAGCGTTTTTCGTATTCATAAACTAGTGTTAGCGATATGATATGATCTGAATTCTGTACAAGTAACCAGTCGATAGCCGGGGCTAGCTTAGTACGCTCGTAGCGCGTGCTGCGAAATGTCTATGAATAGCACCCTTAGAGTTTTAAATCAATTCAGGACATTGGAAAAACGATTAATCATCCTTAACTATAATTAGTAATCATTTGTACCCAAGAAACTTTTATTGTACATGATTTCCTATGTTTTCTTATCATTTATCTTAATGCTTTTTTCTTCCAAATTGTCACATAATTGTTTTTAATCACTCTTCATTGTGAAGTGATTAGTAGGCCGATCTATCGGACCCTTATTTAGGGCGGCTTTTGTTGATACAAATATCTCTCTCTTCGAGGAATACAATTTGCGTAAAATACGCAACAGCTAACACAAAAATAGACTGCATAATATTGATTTGTTACATTTTGAATTAAATAAGCCAAAGTGACTGAACTGAAGAAAACTACTACGTTAAACTCTCCATTTCCCCATCTTATGAAACCTTATATCTAACAATTCCTTGATTTAAAATGCTCTGATTATTTCACTAAACACATACAATTTAAACCATGAGCAGGAAGAAGTACAGATCTCAAATCTGAAGTTTTCCTACTCCAGCACACGACTTGTGAGTGTTAACAGAAGCTCCCGTCGCTAGCTTATACAAAAAGAATAATTTTAATAAGGCAATTATTTCACGTGGCTCACTGGGAACAAAATCTTTCACCCTATATGAAGGTTCATCCTATATCTTACATCAGTATGCTCGTAAAACATCTTATCACTTTCCATCTTTCAACAGCATTGCTAATCCTTTGCTTTCACTTCGTTAATACTGTAACAAAGCAACACACCAACCGTACGTGTTAACTCAGTTGCCTATATTACAGGGGTATTACAAGTTGAGCATCCAAAACAATAAGC
Source organism: Periplaneta americana (assembly GCF_040183065.1). Lineage (NCBI taxonomy): Eukaryota > Metazoa > Arthropoda > Insecta > Blattodea > Blattidae > Periplaneta > Periplaneta americana. The sequence continues at coordinate 32,992,914 of NC_091123.1, read as the reverse complement.
AAGAGCAAGAGTTCATGAAAGGATGGTCGATAAATTTACACAATTAAAAACAAGTCATTAAGATATTAATGATGGTTATAGAGTAACGAGAATGAAGGGGAGAAAATATACCAACTATAATTCAATTTTAAAACATACTGACGTGGCAGGACGTATAGGATAAAGGTTGGTAATACTGTGATAATTATTTTTGAGAATGTATTACAATTTTACTGAGAGAGGGGAAGATAGATTTTTTGCGTCAACGTATTAAGGGAATGTTCATGGACAAGTTGCTGCACAAAACCGGTCCTTCTCTCGCTCAGTAAAATTGTAATAAATTCTCAAAAAGAACTATCACAATATCACTCGTATCACAGTATTACCAACCTTTACCCTGCTTTAACTTTATCGCCAGCAATTGTGTAGGGCTACTGTTCATCCATACTTGATGCATTCCACTAAGACCCATTTATGTCCCAGGTTTCCAGAACTAAATATTGTACAGAGCAATATAACATATGATCACCAGGGAAAGTAAAGCAAGTCTATTATTATCGTTGCACTTAAGGTTACCAAGTCTCCCGTATTTATCGATATTTCTCTATATCGCTTTTTGTTTTTCTGCTATCTCGCGGGTCTCATATTTTAGGCTACCTCCTCCACTTTTTTTTGCATCACGTATAAATTTTCAAGCAATTTTATCTAATTTCTACGGGAAAACAAGTGATAACTCAAAACAAATATATGTTCGAGAGCTATCGATATCGCATACATTTGATTAATATGCACTGTGTTTTTTCTCTATCTTGTTGATTATATTATCAACTGCTATTTATATGGCGTACAATGGATGTGCGTTAAGTAACAGACGAGTGGAGGTGAGGGGTGAAATTCCAGAGTTCAAAGTTAATTGGAACAGACCAGCTAAACTATAGTAACCCAACAGAAGATTCTCTCATCCTCCTAAGTAAGGGGGTTGAACAGATGCCTAGTAATCAAATCAGACCACGCAAAACATGTTTCAGGCACATTAAACGCCTAAAACTTAAAGTGAGGAAGAAGAAAGATAAACAACTGTAACAAAAATTCAGTCATAAAACAAAAAGAGAAACATAAATTTGCAGTTATCACATAAAATTGAATGGATTTATAAATTATGCCAGTAAAATATATGTATTTTTCTACAAGAATTTTTATAATTATGTAAGTGGAATCTCTAGCGTTAAAAAACAAGCATAGTCCCGATTCTATTTCAGAATAGTTTAATATTATGATATAGGCAAAGTCTACCACTACTGGAGTGCGTGTGGCAGGCAAACGATTACTGTTTGGATACAACCTACTTCCGTGATAAGCAGATATTGGCAACATAAATGAGATACACTCATCAGGATCATAGTACAGCTGCTGCTAAGTTAAGCCTTCAGGTCACATTTCGATATGTTTTTATTGTGTAACTGCACCTGTTAATCCTTCTCTAAGTGTCTACTCTGTACAGAGAACGTAAACACAACACTAGTGCCACAGCGATCAGATATACTCCTACTCATTAGGATCAATACTTCAGGTGATGTTAAGCTAATCTTCCAGTCACATTTCGAGATGTTTTTATTGTGTAACTATACTTGCTACTCTTTCTCTACGTATATATTCTGTATAGTGGATATAAACATATTAGAGCCACTGTGATCCCATACAATCAAATGGTGAATAACATTTAACTACGGTGCAGTTTTTACGAAATGTTTACTTGCAGTAATTGTCAAGCATTCTATCGTTTAATATGTCTCCTTTATTTCTAAATTATCTATTTCTTATTCTATTACAATACACGATTAAAATTTATAATTTCGTGAAACATCAGCAGCAGCACTACAGCCCTGTTCGAGCCTTGACTTTCTTCAAGATCTTCCAGAAGTCCTTGGAAGCCATCCACCAGCTTTTAACTCTGAACCTACTCAGGTCTTCTACCACTCCATCCATTCATTTCAGCCTTGGTCGTCCTACACTTCTTCCGCTCTGCAGTCCAATGTCCTTCTAGGTAGTTCAGTTTCTCTCATTCTTTTCATATGTCATAATGTGTGCATACGATTCATCTGCAATACTCGTAAATTTGACCATATAACACCTTCCCTCCAGTTACTTTCATGGCACCGAATTATCTGTTATCGCGCTTTCAATTTCTTACAACTCTTCGAAACCGGAATCAAGTACTTCTTTCTATCCCTCATCATAGAACGTCTTTATACTCATCTTCCTATACTGTAGAAATACCTCGCCTCTGGAATTCGTTACCTAATGACGTCAGGGACTGCCGGACTTTATCACAATTCAAAATTAAATTGGAAAATTTTGTCTTATTTAATGCTTTTTAGGTATTGCTAGAAGTGGTGATTTGTGTTTTTTTTTATTCTAGATTAAAATTGCAAGCTTCTTGTTTATGTTAGTTAATTAGTTAGGATACAATTAATTATGATACTTAATCACTCATTTAAAGTTTGTGTGACTGCAAACTGTGTATATTTTTGTGTGGCTTTACTTTGTTTATAGTGTTTTTTTTATTTCTTGTGTGGCTTTATTTTGCTTATAGTGTTTTTTTTTTATTTTTAATTCTATTATTGTATTTGTATTTCTGGTGTTGTGGAAGAGAAGGCCTGATGGCCTTAACTACACCAGAATATATATATATATATATATATATATATATATATATATATATGTGTGTGTGTGTGTGTGTGTGTGTGTGTGTGTGTGTGTGTGTGTGTGTGTGTGTGCCCAGCCCACCTTAATCTTGACAGTTTAATATCTCAAAATATCATGTGATCTGTAGAGTTCATATAATTCGCCATTCTTTATGTTCTTACACTGAACCAAATATTTTTTTCTTAAGATCTTCCTTTCAAATGTAATTAGACGTGACCTGTCGGCCTGCAATAAAATCCACGTTTCAGAGCTGTACACCAGACTGGGACTTATAAGTGATTTATATAGCCTGCATTTAGTTGCTCGAGTAAGTTAACTTGATTTGAAGTGTTAGTTTCGTCGAACATGTAAGTGAAACTTTGTCAAGATGATCTCCCTCAATTTCATGGAGAAATATTTGGTAACTCTAGTTGTACTTTTCATTATTGCATTCAACATTTGATTACCAACGGAAGAAATGCGAGTACTTTTGAAGCTGTACTTCCTCTTTTTTCTTCATCTTTGGAGGAGGGCCCGCAGGCAAGCGCCGCAGCCTTAGGATTGTGCAACCTCCTTATGTTGGAATGATTGTTGAAGTCCATTTAGGAACGCTCTTTAAGCGCATGATTCACTGCATGGTGCCATCGTATCGATTCAGCGATAGCATTCAGTTCTGACTGGAGGCCTGATCCTCCGCCTGCCTGTGATGTTATTCTGCGGCCTCCTCAGATCGATGGCATCTATTCGCAATTCATATGCCTGAATCTGCTGCATCTTCAACCAGAAGAACATGCCGCCATCCATTCCACGACTCACCAAGGCACCATCTATCCAAGGGAGCTACACTTCCCCGGTCACCCGCAGTCCGCTTATTAAAGCCCCTGGTCCGCACCTGTGAAGTAATGGTCAGCGCGTCTGGCTGCGAAACCAGGTGGCCCGGGTTCGAATCCCGGTCGGGGCAAGTTACCTGGTTGAGGTTTTTTCCGCGGTTTTCCCTCAACCCAATACGAGCAAATGCTGGGTAACTTTCGGTGCTGGACCGCGGACTCATTTCACCGGCATTATCACCTTCATAACATTCAGACGCTAAATAACCTGGATGTTGATACAGCGTCGTAAAATAACCCAATAAAAATAAAAAAAATTAAAGCCCCTGCGGCTTCGCTGAATATGTGAAGCTCCCGCAGACAGATGCCGCCATAGGCAGATCCTGGAACCACGTTCGCCATTTCTTTCTGGTGGCCTGTAAACTACTGAAATGGCGAAATGAGTTCGAGACCCAACGCCGAAAGTTACCCAGCAATTATGCTTCGAGTGGTTGGGGGGAAAACCTCAGAACAACCCTAACCAGATAACTTGTCCCGGGCAGGATTTGAATCCGGGCCCGCTCGTTTCACGTTCAAGAAGGCTAACCGTTACTCCACAGCTGTGAACTGTATTTCCGCTTACTGCAGTCCCCACGCTATCCACAAGCAAGTCATATTTTATATTTTTCTCTTTCGGTAGCTATATGTCACGCCAATTGAGCAATATCAGTTCCAATAGGTGAACGTAAGTGGTCGCCACATATTAAACAGCTACATTAAATCAGAAATTGAAAGTCTGCCGTGCTATACAAGAACTTGAATAAGATGGGCTGATACTGTCGCATATCTGTAGAAAACTGGCAGCCAAACACAGCAACCTGCAGCGTCTGCATGAGTTCTGTGACACCAGACCTGCAGGTACTTTATTTAAGCGACTACAAAATTTATGGCGTATATATAGCTGTCTAAAAGAAAGAACGAAAAAAAAAAAGTTCTGACCGCATCGCCGGAACCGAGAGTTCCCAGATCTCGCGTGACCGACATATAGAAATTCACACACAGCGGCAAAAACCAGTTTCTTTCATCAACGACCACTGGGTGCGAGCACATTATAAACTGCGAGCTTCAGCTCCGCTTATCCTTAATGTACAACCTCTTAATTCAAGTGGTCTTTACCAGTTAATTGGCTTTCCTTTTCCTTGACATTCTAAGTAAAAAAATTGGTCTTCACCGAGGCGACGAACAAAATAAAGCAATTTCATGACAATGCCTGCACAATATCACATCGCTGTATCATTAGGGACAGTATTTTTTTTTTTTTGTGTGTGTGAAATAAGATGGATGTTTTCGGTATTAAACCTGTCAGTATCTTGGTGGATATTTCGTGAAATAAGTTATCAAATAATTATTTTATGTTTTGTCTAATACGATACTTTTTGTGACTTTTGTTTTTCCTTACACAGATCACATAACATATTAGCACCATCAAAATATAAATTAAACATGGTAAGCATGTAGGTTGTTACATGCAACATTTTTCAATAATTCCTGCAGCCGAGTATAAAAATTAATCTTTTTTGCGATAGCCAAAGTGAGTGTACACAATGTACATGGAGGAAATACAGACATATTGACAAATTAACTTATACAAAAGTCACAAACATGATTTTGAGCAATATTGAATACAATTTTGGTGCAATTTTTCACCTTCGCGCCACTCAATTTTTATTCCGCACAGATTTATAGAACATAAAAGATGAAGAGGGGGTCCGTCCTAGTCAAAAGTTGTTCCCAGCGCTTTGACCGTCTTCGCTTTTCATGAATTAAGTGGTTCGTTTCGGTGAAATGAATGTCCTTTGCCAGACGTTTCAGAGGTCTTCCTATTCTAGTACGCAAGTAGGGTAATTTTTTAAGATGTATTCATTCACTGATTCCTAACATTTTTATCCAACTGTGTTTACGTTTATTTTTTCGAGATTTAGTGTGTAATATTTCTTCACTTATTACGATTTAACGAATCATATCTTTTGAGAAATCTCACCGCCCTTGGGTTTCATCTCGACAACTCTTGTTTCAGAAGGATTAAAATTTTTCTTGTATACATTTCTAAATTCTTGTTTTAAGTTACCTGTGTTTCCATATTTTATTTAATATTTCTATTGCTTGTTTAAAATAAATTGTTTGGATGAAAATCATTTTCATTCCGTATAAATTATGAAACTGACATGCTAGACACTTAAACAAGTATTTCCTCTACCTTCGTATAAATGGGTATTTACTCGACTGTTTTCGAGACAAAAGAAGGCTTTCTTCTTTGACTGAGCTATTCAACTGTTTACTGAGAAATAAATATTTTAGTTTAGTTTTCTGAGAAATAAAAAGTTTATTTCACACTTACAACAGAAATATGATAGCCATAAAGAGACATACAGCTCTGAATTAATAAGCATTTTATTATTATTATCATGAATAGTAGTAGCAGTAGCAGTAGTAATAGTAGTAGTAGTAGTAGGAGTAATAGTAGTGATAGCAGCAATAGTAGTTGTGGTAGTAGTAGTAATAATAGTAGTAGTAGTGGTAGTTCTAATATCGTAGTAGAAGTACCATCATTTCCCCTATGGTCCTGGAATACAACTATGGTCCACGATACAACCATTCAAAGAACATTGTAGAAGTAACATAGACCGTTCGTAGATAGCTGCAATGACTTGACTTCAAATTACAGTACAGCAAAAATATAGATAAACGAGCTACTATGTTATGGAGTACAAAATTTTAATGGATCATAGTTATGGGAAATGACGTTAGTAATAGTAGTCTAGTAGTAGCAGCAGCAATATTTAACTACAGAATTAACAAATAATGAAACAGAATTCAGAAACAATTATTTCTCCTTCATTGCAATGTATTCGTAGTCTGAGAAAAACAAAGAATCCACACTCGTTGCTATATAAATAGAACAAATACTATTTTCCAGTCAAACCGTGTTCCCAATATTTTAATTACACAAAATTAATTATATTTTATATAAAGGTAGGCCTAATTGAAAAGAATCATGTATACAACTTGTGGCTAAATAGCTTTATATCACTCGTGGTTCTTAAGTATTCGCCTTTCGGCTCGTACCAATAAACGAATCCCTCGTGAAACGAAGCTTTGCTTTAGCTTCAAGCTTTATAAATAATTATTATTTTATAGTACTTTATTCTATTATTTTATAGCACTTAATTTTTCATTGAAATCTTGTTTTAGCCTCAAGTTGTATAAACAACTATTATATTATAGCACTTTATTTTCCATTGTAATCTTGCTTTAGCCTCAAGTTGTATAAATAACTATTATTTTATAGCACTTTATTTTTCATTGAAATCTTGTTTTAGCCTCAAGTTGTATAAATAACTATTATATTATAGCACTTTATTTTTCATTGAAATCTTGCTTTAGCCTCAAGTTGTATAAATAACTATTATATTATAGCACTTTATTTTTCATTGAAATCTTGCTTTAGCCTCAAGTTGTATAAATAACTATTATTTTATAGCACTTTATTTTTCATTGAAATCTTGCTTTAGCCTCAAGTTGTATAAATAACTATTATTTTATAGCACTTTATTTTCCATTGTAATCTTGCTTTAGCCTCAAGTTGTATAAATAACTATTATTTTATAGCACTTTATTTTCCATTGTAATCTTGCTTTAGCCTCAAGTTGTATAAATAACTATTATTTTATAGCACTTTATTTTTCATTGAAATCTTGTTTTAGCCTCAAGTTGTATAAATAACTATTATATTATAGCACTTTATTTTTCATTGAAATCTTGCTTTAGCCTCAAGTTGTATAAATAACTATTATTTTATAGCACTTTATTTTTCATTGAAATCTTGCTTTAGCCTCAAGTTGTATAAATAACTATTATTTTATAGCACTTTATTTTCCATTGTAATCTTGCTTTAGCCTCAAGTTGTATAAATAACTATTATTTTATAGCAGTTTATTTTTCATTGAAATCTTGCTTTAGCCTCAAGTTGTATAAATAACTATTATATTATAGCACTTTATTTTTCATTGAAATCTTGCTTTAGCCTCAAGTTGTATAAATAACTATTATTTTATAGCACTTTATTTTCCATTGTAATCTTGCTTCAGCCTCAAGTTGTATAAATAACTTATTTTATAACACTTTATTTTCCACTGTAATCTTGCTCTAGCCTCAAGTTAAATAATTATTATTTTATAGCACTTTATTTTTCACTGTGATCTTATTTTAGCCCCAAGTTGTATAAATAACTATTTTATAGCACTTTATTTTTCATTGAAATCTTGTTTTAGCCTCAGTAAATAACTATTACTTTATAGCACTTTATTTTTCATTGTGATCTTGTTTTAGCCTCAAGTTGTATAAATAACTATTTTATAGCACTTTATTGTTCATTGAAATCTTGCTTTAGCCTCAATAAATAACTATTATTTTATAGCACTTTATTTTTCATTGTGATCTTGTTTTAGCCTCAAGTTGTATAAATAACTTATTTTATAACACTTTATTTTTCATTATAATCTTGCTTTTCACGGGGCGTTTCCCAAAGAAAGTTTTAGATTTTGTAAATGAAATTTTCAAGGCAAAATGTTTCAGATTACTGCTCAGAAGAAGTATTCCTATGTATAATTTATCTCTGCATCAGAAATGTTTCGAATAGGTATTTTAATTATTGTCATTACCTTCGGCGCAACCCAAGATAACTCAATGCAATTTCTTTACAGGTACGCCCAGTACAGCCACTTCAAGATCTACTCAGAGGGTGAATACTACAAGTTGGAAATCGATGGCTACGAAGGAAACGCCGGCGACTCTCTTAACGACCCGTGGTACGGCAGCAATAACAGTCCGTTCTCGACATACAACAGGTATGTCCATATATGGCGTCACAGTTACTCAAGAATAATCCCATATAATGATATCTCGGACAAGTTTTTAGATCTCTTATGAACCACATTCCAACATAAAGATGACAAGCAGTCTCAGCCTGTTACTAAATGGACCTGTCCCGTGTTTCCCAACGGGTGGTTCGCAAACTTTGGTCTCAAATGCTCACAAGAAACTCTGATGATGACTTCAAATTTTCTCATTACATAACGTTAATTAATTTAAGCTGCAAAATAATTCCCAGCTACGGTAACCAAGGGCTGTGGAGGAGCTTTATCACTGTATGGGAGTTACGTTCATGTGGTCGAATGTCTCCTCGGGATAGATGTTACGTTGTCTTGAGTGAAGGCCTAGTACCGTGGTGACCCTTGACAACGTGAGTTGTTACATGACTGTTCAAAGTATAACGTTAAAATGTATAATGGAAACATGGCTAAGGCCTCATGAGGATAAAATGTCCACGTAACAAACAATTAAAACAAAACACAAAGAAAGTCAAAATGAAATAAAAACAAATAAAAATAAAATGGACATTGAAAAACAAAGGCAAACGAAGAAACGAACTGAAAATAAAGAAACATTAAAAAATAAAGACAACGAAAAGAAAGAAACAAAGAAATGTGACAAAAGGAAATAAAGACGAGAAATGAAACAAAGGAAAGAGAAAGAGAAAGAGAAAAAAATGAAAGCTACAGAATGGAAAAATTAAAGACGAAAATAAAAGGAAAATTTAAAAAAGGAAAGGAGGTAAATAAGAGAGAAAAGAAAGACAGGAAAGAGAAAAATTAAGAGAGGAAAGAAAGAGAAAATCAAGAGAGGAATGACAGAGAAAATTTAATGGAGGAAAGAAAGAGAAAAATTAAGAGGAAAGAAAAAGGAAAACTGAGAGGGAAAAAGAGAGAAAAATTGAAGAACGTAACAAAAAAATTGAGAGGAAAGAAATATGACAATTAAGGGATGAAAGAAAGGGAAAAATTTAGAGAAGGAAAAATTGAAAAACTGAAAATGAATGAAAGAGAAAACTGAAAAGAGGAAGAGAGAAAACGACTAGAGGAAGAGAGAAAAAATGAAAAAGAAAATTAAGAGAAACGAAAAACATTCAGAGAAAAGGAAGAGAAAATTAAGAGATAAATGAAAGAGAAATTTTACAGAAAGAAACGAAAAACATTCAGAGGAAAGAAAGAGAAAATTAAGATATGAAAGAAAGAGAAAATTTAAAGAAGGAAACGAAACACATTCAGAGAAAAGAAAGAGAAAATTAATAAATGAAAGAAAGAGAAAATTTTAAGAAGGAAACGAAAAACATTCGGAGGAAAGAAAGAGAAAATTATGAGATGAAAGAAAGAGAAAAATTAAAGAAGGAAACGAAAAACATTCAAGAAAGAAAGAGAAATTAAGAGAGAAAAGAGAGAGAAAAATTAAGAGAGAAAAGAAATAGAAGAATAATTAAAAGTGGAAAGAAAATTGAAGGAATGAAAAAAGGAAAATTAAAAAGGGAAAGAAACAAATTAAGACAGTAAAGAAGAAAAACTGAGAGGAAAGAAAGGGAAGATTACAAGAGTAAAGATAACTAAGGAAGGAAAAAAGAAAGAACACAGAAAATATTATTATTTTCATAAGTAAATCCAAGTAGGTAGGCCTAGTTAGAAGAAGAAAAAAATCTCCCCACAACCACTTTATAAACGAAAAATCTTGAAATATCGGGAATCTAATCCTACATCGATTTACTACAGGACCTGCTTACAAATAATATTTGAAACAACCCGTCTCAAAAATTACAAATATGTAAAGGGAAGAGCCACGGTCAGTTATCTAGACCTTTCCTAACAAGCAAGTAGGGTCACTTCCTCGTGGACCTCCACAATACTACGACAGCAACATATTATTTTATTTTTACAACGTACAATATGGACTTTACTTCAAAGTTTTTTATCAATTTATTTTAGCTTCCAGATATCAGCGGCGAGCGAGTAGTTCAGTTGGTAGAACAACTAGCAACGGACAGGAAGGTCGAGGTTCAATCCGGAGCGATAGCATTTTTTTTTCCTGAGATTCCAGAACGACCCTGGTGTCCACTCAGTCTCCTGTCAAATCGAGGCTCGGATCTTTCCCGGGGGAAAAAAGCGGTCGAAACACAGAGCTGGACACACGACAATGTGTGAATTATGCAGACGTTTTTACCTCAAATATATTTATTTATATTATTTCGTAGGTCCAATTTCTCAACTCAAATAACGAACAAGAAATTGATGGTTCAACCGAACAACATTGTAACCAACAAGAGAAAAAGTTTACAGGAGATGCAAAATATATTATGTATGTATGTATGTATGTATGTATGTATGTATGTATGTATGTATGTTATTTTGAACGCTATTTTCAACTCAAAACAGTGCTACCAATACATAATTCAGAAGCCTAAAACTTCGCTAACAATTCCACAATGTCGAGTACAACGTTGTTCCAATTTATCTCACATTTAGGAAAAATGTCGTTACAACGTTGTTCGAGTGAGCCATTCGAAAATAACAGTAAAAATTAATTTTAAAATGGTGTAGGATCCAGCCTCTTTGACAAGTAAATACCGTAACATTTTTAAACTGTACACAGTAAATCTAACTGAAAGGAACAGTCGCAAGAATACCTGAAATCCACATTCCAAAGTTAAAAATAAACTACAAAAATGTTTGAAATAAGTAGGCCTACTGAGCGACCAAGAAGAAGACTGTCAGAACAATTCCGGATAATATATTCATGGGATCGGAATGAAAAATAAGAATATTATTGTATAAGGTTTCAGTAAGAGCAGCATATAGTGATCTATGCATCAGAGACTTGGACATACAAAAAAACACGGTAAATTTTGGGGAAGAGGGGAAAGAAATTCAGATGCATACTTGAGCGGTAAAAGAAAAAAACTAACAGAGGCAATTTAAATAGATCATTTTCAACTACACAAATTATGTGTAGAGTCTGAGTTGGTTATATACTGTCATGATGCATTTAGCTGGACATGAGATGGCAAGATGAGTGAACAACTAAAAGAATGTTTCCAGATCAGAGATCGAAAAAGATGTGGGAAGACGAAGTGAAATGGAGGAATGGTGTGGATCAGGATGTTGGAATTCTTAGAGGCGAACAGGAGACTGGTGCGAATAGAGAAGAAGGGAACAAGTTTCTGAAGAGGGCCAAAAATCTGAGTTGTCGAACTGCTGTTGCTAATTATGATGATGATGGTCATGATCACGAATACAAATTATGAATCAATTATAGACATCCTTACTTCATGTAGTATGTACTCTATACAGTGTAACTATTTGCATCTTTTCAACAGCGCGTACATTTTAAGTCTAATTCTTAATTTCATAGCCCAAAGCTACCAATTAACATTTAAAACACATTACTAACGCCAAATACAAACATTACCTTCAGTTGTCCAGCTTCTAGTAGTGATCCTCAGCAACAGGCTTCAAACTGAAAAGAAAACAAACATCACAGATAGCAATACACCACAGCAATTATTCTATACAACAAATATTGTTTGCAAAATTTTAGCCACTTAAACACTGCATATTTCCAAACATTTCCAGAGTTCAGTAGATTCAGAAATAAAAAGATTATTCACAAATAATGGCATTTAATTAGTTGAAGTTGTGTACATGTTAATTCATTCCGAGAAATAATTTGTAACTAATTTTTTAACATTCCTAGGCACTCATAGTTGAGTTCTGGCGTCTTGTCAGCTCATTTGAGTCGTGTGGATACAAAGTAAAAATTGTGACGGTGTCGTGTATAGTTCCTCAGTCGGAAGAGCGTTCGCGCGCTAAGCGAAAGGTCCCGGGATCGATACCCGGCCCCGGAACAATTTTTCCTTGAAATTATTCAAACCTGCTTTACAGGGAGCTACTACCTGAAAGCCAGATTTGTATAATACATTCGTTACTGGAGGTACGTTAACAGAAAGCCACAATTTAAGTCACACAAGTATTTGTGTGCACTCATAGTTGAGTTCTGGCGTCTTGTCAGCTCATTTGAGTCGTGTGGATACAAAGGAAAAATTGTGACGGTGTCGTGTATAGTTCCTGGGGTAGCTCAGTCGGAAGAGCGTTCGCGCGCTAAGCGAAGGGTCCCGGGATTGATACCCGGCCCCGGAACAATTTTTCCTTGAAATTATTCAAACCTGCTTTACAGGGAGCTACTACCTGAAAGCCAGATTTGTATTCCTAGGCACGTCGAGACTATTCACAGGTATTATCAGCAGGTAAAATAAAATAGTCTATATATATATATATATATATATATATATATATATATATATATATATATATATATGCTAGGTTGCAAGAAAGTTATTTTATCGATAGGTAAGGTATCTTTAAAGTTGGTGGGCACGCTTAAGTAACATACCTGATCACATATTATATCAGATTGATCAGACTAATACACTTTCAAGACAACGTTCATCAATTTCACTATGCTGCCATCTAGCGACTGCAAAAGAAGCCACGTCATAACTGTGATAGAATTGCATGGAGTAATAGCACAATCTAGTACATAGTCACGAATACGTAGGGAATATGCATCCAATGACAGTTGAGCTTTAGTTTCTAGCCACTAGGATCGCTATTGTCGCACAGTCTATTGTTCCTAGTACTCTCAGTTGCCACCCCTTGGAGCAATGTATCGCGAGAAATGCAAAAAATCAACTCAAGCTTCGTGACTGTACTAGACTGTGGTAATAGCTTGCAACAGTACTTCCATCTAGCGATCATTAACAAAAAAAAAATTATTTTCGACAGTGGAGATCCTAGTGGTTGTTCTCTTTTATATTGCATGGAGTAATTTCATAGCATGCAAATAGCCAATCTAATAAATATAAATATATATATATATATATATATGGGCGGCCGGGTAGCTCAGTTGGTAGAGCAGCTGGCTACGGACTGGAAGGTCCGGGGTTCGATCCCAGGTGGTGACAGGATTTTTTCTCGTTGCCAAACTTTCAGAACGGCCCCAAGGTTCACTCAGCCTTCTATAAAATTGAGTACCGGGTCTTTCCCGGGGGTAAAAGGCGGTCAGAGCGTGGTGCCGACCACACCACCTCATTCTAGTGCCGAGGTCATGGAAAGCATGGGGCTCTACCTCCATGCCCCCCAAGTGCCTTCATGGCATGTTACGGGGATACCTTTACCTTTTTTATATATATATATATATATATGTGTGTGTGTGTGTGTGTGTGTGTGTGTGTGATCAGGGATGACATTTAACGAACTGTTAGTTAATGTTCCATTAGCCATTTTGTCCTGGATTTCGAGATAATCAACATCGCCGGCCAGTCACGCAAATTCCATGACAGATGGTACACTGACGTTCAAAGATATCTGATCCTACTAATCGATAGTGTTCGATAATTTGTTGGTGTGTGGCTTCTTTAGTTATTACTTTCATGAACAGATGGCGAAGATAAGTCAGTGTAGCCAATTGTACATAAATATATCCGCATTTTAGAATTCAATTTTTCATTCCACTCTACTGATTGTAAAAAAAAAAACTGTGTTTAGCTGGAAACCGCTAATATTATCAATTGTGAGAATAATTTATGCTTAATCTGCATAATTATTTTACCTAACACTTTTTCAACCGCCCCACTAATGATGCCGCCTAATGAGAATTAGTCGAACACTTTCAAAGTTTGTCAATTTTTTATATCTTTGGTTCTGTCTTATCCCGTTGTTGGAAAGTTCGCTTACACGATCATAAAATCGTAGGTCAGATACCTTTGAACGTCAGTGTACCACTCAACAAAAGCCCAATTAAATGCAAATGCTCATAAACCTATCCTTTGATAGCCTAAACCGCTTAAACCGGCACAACAAATCAATATTGCAATATATTTATATTATATTAAATCTGGGCAATACTTCTGTTCAAACCTAAAAATGGCAGAACTCTTGGAATTTGTAATAATTATCAGATTTGTCATACGATGTCTGTATAGTTTATATGTAGCCGACAGTCTAAATTAAAAACCCGAGCATCTAATGTTAATATTTATTTTTATTCAATATATAACTTTATCCAATTACTGGTTACTGCCATGAAGAATGTTCTAAAATACAATTAAAAAAAAAAGCTTTTTTTTTAATATATCTGATCATAAATGTGTCTGAATGTAACATGAGTTATTGTGGAATGAATCTTTACATGTTGTCAGTGTTAATGCAACATTCTTTATTTTAATGTTCGTTTTCAGGGATTCTGTAATAATGTCTTTGCCTGTGGATATGTACGTGAATGAAATAGCGAAAGGGAGAAAAAGGAGAAGAGATGGAGTAAGGTAATCGAAAAACATAACTGTGTTACATGCAACTAACAATATTATTTATTTAAATGTCTACAGAGATAACGACAGGTCAAGTTTGAACTGTGCCTCGATGCTGAAGGGTGGCTGGTGGTGGAAGTCGTGTGGCAGAGGTCTCAACGGACTCTATCTTAATGATCCTCAGGATCTTACAGCAAGACAAGGTACGGAAAATTTCATCCTTGGTGGAATAAAGATACATTAATTTGAATTACCTAATCCCATATTATGTACAGTTATAAAACAATATGCAAATTCTAATTCAACAGATGAGCTAACTGTACTCCACTTTAGTGAAAATATACATTTCACTTATTTTCAAGTTTGTCTATCTTCTTAGACTGTCTTATTAGAACTTCTTTCGGTCTCCTTTCTTTTTCCCTATGGATTCCAGTTTAGGGGAGAGACTGTAACACAAGCAATATTTATAAAATTAAGAAATAACGGAAGTATACATATATCTAGCAATGAGTGAGATTCTGGCTGATATGTACTTCTATTATCAGGCAGTACTCTCACTTGACGATATGTGTCAGAGGAAGAACACTTGTTTGTATGCATCTGAAGTCCGATTAGTGGAATATGTAGCTAATCGTCGATATATGCAATGGAGGGAAAAAGGAACTGGCCACCCTATTTCATTACTTCCTGGTCTAGTTGCCTCATAAGTGGTGCCTTGTTGATATCACTTGTGGGGTTCAGACCTGTCTTCGGACAGTTGACTAAACAGCAACATAGTACGTACTTACTTACTGAATTTTAAGGAACCCGAAGGTTCATTGCCGCCCTCACATAAGCCCGCCATTGGTCCCTATCCTGAGCAAGATTAATCCATTCTCTATCATCATATCCCACCTCCCTCAAATCCATTTTAATATTATCTTCCCATCTGCGTCTCGGCCTTCCCAAAGGTCTTTTTCCCTCCGGTCTCCCAACTAACACTCTATATGCATTTCTGGATTCGCCCATATGTGCTACATGCCCTGCCCATCTCAAACGTCTGGATTTAATGTTCTTAATCATGTCAGGTGAAGAATACAACGCGTGCAGTTCTGTGTTGTGTAATTTTCTCCATTCTCCTGTAACTTCATCCTTCTTAGCCCCAAATATTTTCCTAAGCACCTTATTCTCAAACACCCTTAACCTATGTTCCTCTCTCAAAGTGAGAGTCCAAGTTTCACAACCATAAAGAACAACCGGTAATATAAATTCTAACTTTCAGATTTTTTGACAGCAGACTGGATGATAAAAGCTTTTCAACCGAATAATAACACGCATTTCCCATATTTATTTCGTGTTTAATTTCCTCCCGAGTATCATTTATATTTGTTACTGTTGCTCCAAGATATTTGAACTTCTCCACCTCTTCAAAAGATAAATTTCCAATTCTTATATTTCCATTTCGTACAATATTCTGGTCACGAGACATAATCATATACTTTGTCTTTTCGGGATTTACTTCCAAACCTATCTCTTTACTTGCTTCCAGTAAAATTCCCGTATTTTCCCTAATCGTTTGTGGATTTTCTTCTAACATATTCACGTCATCCGCATAGACAAGCAGCTGATGTAACCCATTCAATTCCAAACACTCTGTGTTATCCTGGACTTTCCTAATGGCATACTCTAGAGCAAAGTTAAAAAGTAAAGGTGACAGTGCATCTCCTTGCTTTAGCCCACAGTGAATTGGAAAAGCATCTGACAGAAACTGACCTATACGAACTCTGCTGTACGATTCACTGAAACACATTTTAAGGGGAATTGGACGTTATCGCATGTAAAGTAATGGTAAAAATAGCCTATCTTCAAGCAGTCATAAAAGTAATACTATTTATCACAGCTATTTCATTTTTTTAGTGATATATGTATACACATTAAACTTTAAAATGAAAAAAGAGTGGTTAATCTAGTGTAAATCTTACCCTTAAATTAATTTTTTAATTTAAACATATGTTTTATATAAATTCACTACATACCTGTGATTAGGTACACTCTATTCACTTATCATAGCACACATTGAATTAAAATTTTGGCCACTTACTGCTAACAGATACTAAAACATACCCTACTAAAATTATTAAAATATCTGTAATATTATGGGCATAGGGCTTATACTAATCTTCAATTTTTTTTTTAATTTATTGACGGTGATGATTACTAGAAGCCCTATGCCCATAATATTACAGATATATGAATAATTTTAGTAGGGTATGTTTTAGTATCTATTACCAGTAAGTGGTCAAATTTTCAATTTAATATGTGTTATAATAAGTGAATAGAGTGTACCTAATCACAGACATGTAGTGAATTTATATAAAAAAACTGTCCTTAATTAAAAAAATTAATTTAAGGATATAGATTTACTCTAGAGTCACCATTCTTTTTCATTTTGAAGCTTAATATGTATACACACATAGCTAACAAAAATGAAAGACCACTGATAAATAGTAGACTATTATATTTATGACTGCTAGAAGATACGCTATTTTTACCATTATTTTGCATGCGATAATAACCAACTCCCCTTAATTAATCGAACTAGTTTCTTCGGAATACCAAATTCAATAAGAATATCATATAAAACTTCTCTCTTAACCGAGTCATATGCCTTTTTGAAATCTATGAATAACTGATGTACTGTACCCTCCTACAAAGTTTTATAAAAAAAAATGTGCATATAACAAGTGTTTGAATTTTGTTTCTACTTTAGGTATCGTGTGGTTCCGCTGGAGAGGATGGGATTACACCCTGAAGAAAGCAGTGATGATGATCAAGCCCAAAGGATCTATCAGCACAACTTCATAAAATGTTAATTTAACTAAATGCTAAATTAAAATAAACAAAAATCCAAAACCCTATTGAAAGAGACATTCTGTCAATTTCTGTCATTTTAAAAACAAAGATGACAATCATCAACAATGTTTATTAATAAAATCAGAGATCAACATAAAATGCGACACATGAAGGAGGAAAGTAAGTGCTTCATGACACGTAAATATGAACACGTTAGTTATATTTATAGAGGCTATAGGGCAAGAAACGCAATTTGTAAAACGCTATGTTGTCCCTGTCCTAAATATATAGACGCAAATCCTAACCAAGGTATTTCCACACGAGGTTCAGATGTAGGCCTATGCCTGGAATGTGATAGAATCCTGATGATAGCTTCCAAATTATAACCACTGGAAAATAGTCATCAAATAATACATGCAATACCATATTTACTTGTGTATAAACGACATGCAAGCAAATGAAGAAGTCTCTATTTCTCATCAATAATGTTCACAAATATATTTATTAGAACTGGGCGGGGATATCCCAATATCTAATACACTCACTAGCACAAAAAGCGAAAAACTTAATTTGATTTAAATTTCAGGTATTCATACAAATGGCTGTATGTTTGCAAGTAGAAAACAACTGAATTGTTAATTAAATGAAATGTCGGTATATTATGGTAACCAAAATATTTTTGGTAGGTATAGTTACCAATAGTATTAACTATATCTTACAACAAAAAGTAACAAAACTGAAGTGTTTCGTTTTTTGTGCCGTCAATGTATTTACTAAGCATGAAAGTATCGTTGATGATATAAAATATAATTATATTGAGGTCTTTTCGATATTTCTCACTTTCACTCTGGTCATTTTTCTTAAAATCACATTCATAAATAATTACTCATATAGTTATAATTAGAGCTCGGATTTTATGTAATTACATATTCTGTCCCTATATATGTACCTACAAGGAGAGCTAAAATGTCTGCGAATCATATCAAAGAGATCATTATTCCCAAGTTTTAAGTTACATATTTGGTGCATAATAAATATTTTGGCATATATTACATAGCCCTATTTTGAAAGAATACATATTTTTTTCACCAATTTTCCCTCTACTTAATTCTTAAGTTATACACTTTAAAACTGTTTATAAAGCTTATCCCTTCGTCTCTAGTGCATAAATATAATTTAATAATAGAAAATAACGTATTCTGTCAAAAAATGGACATCTCTTTGCAATGCTAGTAGTTTGTATATCCCTTAAGAAGTAGCAGTAAAGTAGGAACAAATATAAATGCAAAGGATGAGCCATTGTACTGCTAACGCGGTGAAGGAAAGAGTGAAAGTTACCCTATGGATCTGAATGTTTTGCACAAACAACCCCAATCAGTTGCTATAAAAGAAAACATTTCTTGAGAAGCTTATTTTGACATCAGGTGATACAAGTAGCTAGTCTACTGCCATTAGCATCCAAGTTAAAAGACTGGATTTCAATTGACGACTCCTTTACTACGATGGTAAAATCGTGCTGTGCAAAGTGTGTGACAAACGCATTGTGTGCTCCATGAAGTCACAATTAGAACAGCATTTAAAAATTGAACTTCATGTGAGAAATAAAAGACGTACTCCGTCGAAAAGAAACAAATTCTTCTTACACAAGTGGTGCTGAAACATGCGTCGAATTTAATAAAAATTTGTACATGGCAATGGTTGCTGCAAACATACCATGATATAAACTTGGAGTTCCAAAGTTTGAAGCATTCCTACGCAAATACAGCAACTTCAATATTTCGCATGAATCAACACTCCGGAAAAATTATTTGAACTTCTGCTACACCGACACAATGGAAATGATTAGAGCTGAACTTCATGATTCCTACATATGGGCTGCCATTGACGAGACGATCAATGACAGCAGAAAATATGGAAAAATATTTAATTATTAATTGCGCCTCCAAACAATAATTAAATGAGGTTGAATCACATGTGCACCTGTAATTTCTTATTGGTGTGTAAAAATACATCGAATAAAGCTGAGATTTTAAATTACATATTTTTATTTATTACATATTTATCTACATATTTTGTCATTTTAGCTACATATTTATGTACATATTTCTCAATTTCATATTACATAAAATCCGAACTCTAGTTATAATATAGAGGTCCTATGCAAACCAGTCTCAGGTAGGAATGTTCCATCAGCTTAATGAAGATAGTGAGGAGCGCCTGTCCCAAGGAAACTAAGTGGTAAGGGGTGGAGTAGGACTGATCTGTGTAGGGAAGCATGCATGGGTTTGTACGTACGCCGGCATATGACTGCTCACTGCCCAACAAAAGATTTTGTTAGGTAGAGATTGGAGTGGATCCAGTCTGATAGGAATTATCTGTGTATATATTATACATTTCAACATAACCCTATAAAATTGTATTTATAGTAGAGAGCAGTCTATGGCATTCTCTATGGCACTCGGTGGCAAGCAGGCCCGGCGTCAGCATTTGTCATTCCCAGTGAATGATGTCCGCTACAGTTGCTAGAGTCGGCTATTAAAATTACAGTATTCATATTGTTTACTAACCTTCACTACAGAAGGTGTTGAAAATGATGTCCCCCTGATGCTGACATTTCCGAAGGAAATTGGCATTTACACATGCAAGTTCGTCTTCTGTAATTCTCCCGATTTCTCATACAATACTGTCTTTTAACTCACGGATTGTGTGCGGATTGTCTTTGTATACTTTATTTTTTAGATTTCCCATAAATAAAAATTCCAGGCTAACAAATCAGGGGACCTAGAAGGCCATAATCCTCTACTAATAACCCTGTCCTCAAATATTTCGCTTATCAAATTCAATCGTTCGGCTGCTGTATGGGCAGTTGCTGAATCCTGCTAGAAATAAACACTCTGACACTCGATATCGGTTAACTGTTCAAAAAATGGTTTGAGTATTCGTGTTCTGTATCTGTCACCATTGATTGTATCATCAAAAATTATAGGGCCTATAATCCTATGTGCAGTTATAGCGCACCATACGCCAACCTTCTCATCATGTAAAAGGGTTTCATGAATGAGATGAGGATTTTCTGTACTCCAGTATCTATTGTTTTGCGTTATAACATGGCCATGTAAGTGAAACCATGCTTCATCTGTGAAAACAATTACTGTAGAATCCACAACACCATCGGCAATACTTTGTAAAACCGAGTTACAAAAATTCACACAGCTCACATTATCTGTAGGCTGTAATTCATGCACCACTGTCACTCTGTAGGGCTTAAGAATTTTAGTGGCTCTAAATGCTGTGGTTTCCGAAACACCCGTTTCTTGTGAGAGACAGCTGAGAGATTTTCGAGGAGAATGTTCTAACCTTTCTCCTATCTCATCGAGTTTTTCCTCAGTAAGTACACTTGGGTTTCTCTTTCCACGTTTATTCCGAACTGACCCGGTTCCTCTGAACTTTTTTACGAGGTTTAATATAGTCGTTCTATAAGGAATGCGAACACAAGGAAATTGTGTTGCAAAACGTTGACGCACTATTCCACAATTCTTCGTTATCAAGTAACACTTGACAAGATAAATCCTTTGTTGTAATGTAAACTTTTGTGGTGCCATATTAAGCCACAATCTTCAATCTTCAACTAAGACATACGTACATCAATATAAACGTCAACAGAGCTCATAAGCAACTGAACAGAAGCTATCAGTTGCAATGTGACCATGTGCTGTGTCCTTGAAGGCAGGGAAAAGAGAGAAAAACTGTAGTGTGCGATTGTAGCACATCCCGTTCAACGGGAATGACAAGCGCTGATGTCAGGACCGCTTGCCGACAAGTGCCATAGAGAATGTCATAGACTGCTCTGTCGTTTCTGAAAACAAATTTGTTTTATTAAATTGTAGGCCTTTTTTTTTCAACTTTCTATAAGCTCATAAATTATTATATTTTATCTCCACATTTTTTATCTATGCTTCATATTCTCTTCTGTTAACTGGACTACTATTCCAGACAACATTTCTCAGAAAAGTTTCAATCAGTAGATATTAATTTTGATGTTAAATTAACATAGATTTTTTCTGCAATCTGTAGAAGAGTTAAAAAATAACAGATAGAGTTTATAATAAAATTGTTCTATATACTATATATGTTAAATATAAAGAACTTCTGACACTGTTCTTCCACCTCATACTTCAAAATGGCTAATAAAAGAGTAGAAAATTAAATTCATGACAGTTCACCTAAAAGGCCCATTTCAGTATTTCAGAATTTGACATAGAAATTAATACTGTATTACAAAACATTGAACGCAATTACTGTCCCAGCATATTTACGTTACCAGTACTTCTAAAACAACTCAAATGCAATATACTGTTTATATTCTATGATACTTAGAAATAAATTGCACATGGTTGAAGAATTTCCACTGTAAATTGTCGGGAAGAAACCAATATACTCTTTTCCATTACTCACGTTCTGAGCACGGAAAATATATCTTTTAATGGCAGATATTTAATATGAACTTTGACCCAAACTTCCTCTTCTAGAAATAAAGTAGTGAAAGCTTTAAATCACTTTACTATCATCAGTATTGCCAATGCTACACCATATGGAGATGGCTCTATGTTGTACCTAGTAGGCCTACAAACTTAAATCTATAAATACAAGAGCAATGTTTCCAATTTAAACAAGAACATGACATGTCACCAAACTGCAGTATTATGAGACCAATAAAAACTACAGGCCACAGTAACGCATGTCTTATACACATAAATATGGTATACAAGCTAGTTACGCAAAAATGGGACAATGTAGCAAAATATTAACACTTCAATGCCCGAGTGTGAACCACTACTATTCAACTGTGTATAACTTTCTCAACTTGTGACGCTTGCTTAAAGGAATGTTCACATCAGGCGTGAATATCGAGCAGGCGCCATGACAAAACTCAATTATTATCATTAAGTCCTTTGATTGCAATCGACTTCTTTGATGAAATTCACATCATTAGATGGAAATTGTTGGAGGACAAATATATCAGAACTGTCGCTTCACATTCGTACAGCCGATAATTTCAATCTGATGATGGTATTTATATAACCATGTCCAGCGTCTCACTTTTAATTGCCACATCCATGACAACATACGTGATTTAGCCAGAATCTCTTGACATGTTCTTAATTACACTGCAGCAATCTCAGGGAATGAGTAATTTTTGGATGTTACGTTGAGTATTACTGGGAAGTAAATGTTTATATTAACATGCAATGGCACCACTACAATTAGGATATTCATTTTGTATATAATTTTCAAGATTTATATTTGTAGTGCATAAATCAAATTTTGATTTAAGAATTTAATTTAACATATACTGAAGTCTTAACACATATCACATGGAACCCCACAACACCAATATGAGATATAACCTTCTACATTAGATTAAAGCCCCAAAATAGCACCTTACTAGCTTGTCTATCATGTTATAACACTATTTATTGCATAACACTAATGTCACAACATAATAATTTACTTATAGTTCATTTAATTGAAATTCTAAAGCATTTTTATAGAGATCCACATAAAAAGTTTTAAAGTTATTCTTCACACTCCAGATACGATACACGTTAAAAAACTATATTTCTATGTGGAAATCAAAAGAAATTAATGGCAATCCAATATCTGAATATTTAGTTAAAACTCGACAATTGTTTCCTTCAGTAACCTCGTTTAGTTCTTCATCTGTAAAATGCTTTTATTTAGTATTTTCTTAGTATTTTATACAATTTGAATATTCATTAGTTCTATACTGTAACATTAAACTTCAATGTTCAATAAAATTTCACATTCTTAATAATGATATGTCTTAATATATAATTAGATGGCACTTGGAAAACGTAAATTAAAAAATTGCATGACATATCATAATTTTTCAGCACTTTCAAAATTGAGAGATCTGATCTATTTTTATGCATTTATGAAATATAAATTTTCTCCGTTTTGTCAAATTCCTTTTCTAATCTTGTGTTTTAAAGATAAAAAAATGTAAAATCAAACTTATAAATTTACAAACTCTGACAACCAAGAGTCTATTTTGAACACACAAATATTTTAACATTAGAATCATCCACATTTAGGAAACTTCTGCAGTTACTAAGTCACTAAGTACATTGATCCAAATAAAGTATTTTTCTTGTTTAAATATTGTGTGTGCTTATCAATATTTATTCAGTTTCTACACAGTGTGCTGCGCTCATCCATTTCTTCCAATATCACAACATTGCTGCTTTGATTCGAATATATTTGGTAAAGTCAATTTCATTCGCTGTAATCCTTCTTAAATCTTCTAATATTTCATCACTGTATATTTTTGACATGGAATTTTTTATAGCACTACACTATAATATAATATTTCTCCATAAAAGTGTAAACAAGAAGGATATGTAGTATAAGATTATGTATTATGGTTCAAGACGACACGGCAGGAACTGGCTTAAATTAAACATGAATCATGATACATTATTACTGGTAATTAAAGTGAGATTAGGCCAGTCATTTCATTTATAATTTTATACAATTTGCTCTTGCGACATTCTAATATGGTATATAAAAAAAAAACTGATTGTGATGTCACGAAAATAAACTTTCAGAAATGTGAAATAATGAAAATGTACAAGAATGTTGTGCAAAACTTATGCATAATAAATTTTACTATGTTTATTATCGATGTTTAAATTACTTATTGTAAACCAAAATCCATAAAATGTGATTTAGGTACATGTTTTTTCTGCAATGATTTACAAGACTTACTTCAGATAATACGTGGTTCTAAATAAAAACTGTAAGTAAAATTTCAGTTTTAATGTCATATTGATGAATGAACAACGCTATCAACCCCCAGCACAATAAACTGCTACAACATAAGGAAAACATGTCATTTTAAAGAATGATAATACAAAATCATGTAGTATTAACCTTGTTCAAGTGAGTGCATATTAAACATGCTAAAGTGAGGACATGTTACTATCGAATTTAGCTTGGCTACTGTTATAAATAGTAAATAGTTCATAAGCAAAAGTAATAAAAGCAATTGCAAATGCAATCATTGAGGACAGAAAATAATTTTGGTAACAAATTCATTCATTTTCCCTCCTATAATAAATCAGCTTTGAACATAACTTTTAAGTAATATTCCCAAACTGTTTGTGTATAATATTTAGAGCTCAGATTCATATGCAACAAAAAAAATTGCACATTATCTGAATATACCAGTACTTTATGCAAAAGAGAAATTTCAAAATTTCGCCTTTATAGGTATCGGATTGTGCAAATAACTGTAAATTCCGAAGGAAAAATGTTTCAGTGTTTATTTACCCATTTCTTTTATTGTTTTATAATTGTGCAAATTTAGCAATTCTACTCGTTTTCGCTTCTATAAAGTGCAAGCACTAGTAATAAAGAAGGTATATTTTCACTACACAAAACATTCTTCAGTAGCAGATCCAAAGCTTCATCAAGGAAAATCTCAGAATGACTTCAATTGCTTGTTATAACAGCACAGGATAAGAAATTCATTGGTGTGATGTCTATTTAATTACTTGTATTAATTGGAACTGGTTACTTGAAGCTCATTAAATCTTTAGGCAGTGTGTGTGTGTGTGTGTGTGTGTGTGTGTGTGTGTGTGTGTGTGTGTGTGTGTGCAACACTGGAGGGAAAAACTGCATATTTATAGTGCACGTTTATGTAAATATTTGTGCATATTTGCAAGTCTATTTCAGTATTCCTGTCTGCATATGTTTCTGGGCTCTGGTAACATTTAAGTTGTAAAATTTGGTACGGTAACGGCTTTGCAGTTTTTAAATAAAATTTAAACATGTTTACGGGACCTGTTCTAAGAATATAAAAACAAAATTTAAGCAAATTGCAAATGCATAAATGTTATGACAAGTACTCATTTTTATGTATTATCTTAAGACAGCTGCCACGTTGTCACTTTACAATTAGTAAAGATTTAAAACAAGAACAATTAAGTCATTATTCTGGTATGATAGTAATATTAAATACGTCCACCATTATTAAAGTACACATATGGTTGAGTTTAAAGAAGCATAAGATATTCCCATATTTGTGTTCAATTATAAAACAAGAATTTTATAATTTATAATATTAAATTTGTCCTCATAAAACTATGAAATAATTTTACTTTTACCGAAGTACACTACAGCTTTAAAACGTTACGAACAGAACTTATTCACCATGCCGAATAACTTAAAGAACTTTTCTACACCAGCCTAGATTATAATACCAAAGGTGATGAGTGGAAATTAATTAAGAATATAAGTTTATAAGCGACGCAATTACACACAAGATCATTTATTAAAGCACTAAGCATATAAATCTTAAATATATTAAATTTCCATTCACCCAATCTGAAAATATGTCAGTACAAACTGTATAAAACAGCTGTGTATGTAGAAAAACATAACATTTAAATAATAAAATCTGATGAACAACTACAGATATAGAACATGCATTCAGTTATTCAAATCCAACAACTGGTGAGGGTCTTGAAATGTGTTGGCAACATCTTTAAAATAAAACGAAAATAAAAAAATGTACCTATCTGGAGATATGAGGTTGTTGTAAATATTTTGTGAAAGTTGTATAAAGTGTAACCATTTTTTTACATACATGGAGTATTGATTATTGTTTTTACCTATCCAGTCCTTCCTTTGTTGAAATATCCAGTAACACTTCGGTCGAAA
Source organism: Periplaneta americana (assembly GCF_040183065.1). Lineage (NCBI taxonomy): Eukaryota > Metazoa > Arthropoda > Insecta > Blattodea > Blattidae > Periplaneta > Periplaneta americana. Next base: position 32,966,619 of record NC_091123.1, on the reverse strand, counting down.
CCTTGATTCAAGAGAACACAACAGAGATCACCAAAGCTATTTGAATAAGTAGTATCCTAGATCATATATGTAACAGATAGGTCCGCCTTATAGGCTTTGATATTAACAACTTTTGTCAGGTTTACTACACTGCCATCTAGTTGTTACATAAGGAGTCACGTCATAATTCCCATTTGAATTGCATTAGCGACTGTACTGCCATCTCATGTTCGTTTACGATGGATGGGTGGCGATCCTGGCGGTCATTCTCTTCAGAGTGCTGCCGATTTTAACATAGCGATGAGTTATGTTACATATATGATCTAAGGTACGATACATGATCAATTCAGGAAATATTTACAAGCCATGGTGCTCTTTCGAGAATATTCCATATCTGACAAATGTCTGAAGAGCTGTACCAGACTTAATAACTTCAACAACTTGAGTGAAACTTGCTTCGGTGCCCTTGTACTCATTATAACCATTTTTCAACTGCTGTGGAGTAATGGTTAGCATACCTGACTATGAAACAAGCAACTCGAATATTCCCAAAGAAAGCAAAAAAATTTTTTCAAACATGGTGGTATAGGGAATATAATGGACAGCTAATTTCATGCATCTCTTCATAGACAAGAAACAAATATTAGCCTATAATAAAAAATGTCTCGATACTGAAGAGTTGGTGGCCATTTTGTGTTTTTGACTTCGAATAATTGTGTTTCATGTACATCATTCCCGGATAAATTGACTCTTAGATACTGAATATTAACAAAATCTGTCCAATACTTCAGGATAAATCGCTGTACACAAACAGACAACAGGCCCAAAACCACTTTTCGGTATCTGTGTTACTTCATATGATGAGAAAGTAGGCTATAAATGCGATTGTAAAATCGAAATGATCTCACATATGTTGCAGCTTAAATATTTTTACTGTCCAATAGGCTACAAATTATTACAATTAAAAGTTAAAGAATAATCTAATGATCATTATTCAGAGAAAATAACTTCCTGGTGTGTTGAAGGAACATTCCATATCAAGCTTCATTGGTTAGCTGAACGTCTCACCTCAAACATAGTGTGATTTTCTAGCATTTAGAAACTTAAAAATGGATGTAACAGGATAATCTAACATGAATACTGTGAGAGTAGATGTTAGGCAAATTAAGACAGATTGAATATATTCACTGAATGCAATAAAATATATTTTAATCACCACTTCAGTAAACCTGACCAAAAAAATATATATGAACAAATCATTATATTCCATACATTAACTATACTTACAATGCAATAGATGTTTTAAATTAGTTTTTAAGGGGGGTGTAATTCATTTTAAAACAGTAATACAGAGCTAGACTATATGATCTTCACAATTATATGTTTATAATCAGTAGGGCTAGGATTTTGATGAAATTGCATCTTTTTTCTAGTAAGCCAGAAACATTACTGCTTTAGTATTTATATGTTACGTGATAAACTGAGTGTTTTAAGACATATTTGTTAGGGCATTTTTTTTTTTTTTTTGCATTTTTGCCTGTTTCAATTCATAAGAGCATCTTTTGTTTTATTCGGTCATTTTTTTAGGCATTTTCATTTAATTTTTGCCATAAATTCCCATTATTAATGTAAAATAATGTTTATTTTCTTTGATATTTTCTTTACATATTTTGTCCATTAATACCCATTATTTTGCATAATATTTTAATCGTTTTTCTACACAAATATTGCCATTTTCACGTACTAATGTATCAGTCCAACCACTCCTTCAATATAAACTCCTCTATACCTGTTAATTCCGAATAAGAGTGGCCTTGTGGTAGACTACATGAAAACTAAAAGTAAAGTAAATCCATGGCGCCAAGACCGACCACTGACTGTTGACCTCATGTCCACATGCCAAAGCAGAGGTGAACGATCATACATGGAAACTACACCAGGTAAAATAATTAATTAAAGTGTACTACTTAGAAACAATTCTGTAAAATTTAATTTAATTACTAGTCTAAATATTAACTAGTACAAACCTCTTTTCCTACTAGCCAATTACATAAGATCAATTTTTAGGGCATTTTTGAAAGATTTTTAGATAATAAATGCATTGTTTTAGGACATTTTTTCATGATTTATAGGTCATCAAAATCCTGGCCCTAATAATCAGGAAGAAAATAGGAAAGATTGGAGAATGCTGTTTTGCAGTGAAGGACCTGCCCTTGGGCAGAAAACTGTAAATGAATGAATCGGAAGATCATTATGCTACTCACGTTTAATGGAATTCAAATGTACAGAAATGGTACCGGTACAGATGGAAAGAAAAACCCTCAGTTTTCTATCAGAAAATCACAAGTGTTCAATGTGAGACTCGAAGGTAACTCAACACAGCGCCTGTGTTCAAGTTCATGCTAGACACATTGCAGCATAACATAATAAAATTGCTAGTTGGGATTGTTGGTGTGATACAGATTCAGTGATCAAGCATGATCTGTGGTAATGGTAGTCCAGACTCGATTTTTCGACATTCCGCAGAAAAAAACCTTAGTGTCAGATTCGGTAAATGTGGAGGCCAGCAACAGAAGTTCTTCATCATCATTAGCACCAAAACGGCCAAACCATCATTTGGTAGTTCTTAATTCCCAGTGAAAGTGTGGAGGTGCGCCATCCTGTTGGAAGATGAAACCAGGACTGTCCTCTTCCAGCTAGAGCAGGAGCCATTGCTGTAACATGTCTACATACAGTACGAAATTTCCGTGATCTTTATTTCATTGAAAAGGAACCAGATGCACACATTCTCGTGGGTTATTGTACAAAACACATTCACTTAAGGAGTCACGCATGTACTCCATGTAAGCACGTGGGTTTCTGTCTCCTAGATCCTGATATTATGTATTTTACCTTATCTGAAAGATCAAAAACCCATTTCCTTTAGATTAGGTAAGCTATGATTAGGCTATCCAAAGAGAAAGTCAGAGCACAATACCGTCTGACTTCAGGGCCTGCAACAGTTGCTGTTGAAAGGGATGAAAGTCAACCATCTGTACAGAAAAAGCCACATAGTTTTCTGTGATATACCAAAATTTATGCTGCCTCTGATGCTGCATTTCTGCTGGCTGTGTGTGAACCTTGCATAGTTCTGTTCAGTTTTCTCGCTTACTGATAAGTGGCAGATTGATTTTATTTTTCACATACAGCCCCTTTTCTTGAATTCGGAATGCCACTTAGGAACGGAATGCACACTTGTTTCAGAAATTCCGTTGTACACAAGTAACAGACCCATGAAGTTGATAATCCAGGCCATTGACAGCTCTCCAGTTCTGATGGCAGCCATTTTCTCTCATATTGCCCTGGAGGCGAACAGTGTATATTACGATTACAAGGTAAACTAATACGAATTTCGAGAATTTCTCTTTTTATCAGTACCAATTTTGTACACCTAAATTTTATACACTGTGAATGATGTAAGTTTATAAATACTAATTGAAAAGTAATTATTAGGTCTTGCACATAGCACAACAGCTTAGCTGGAAAGTAAGATAATTTTATGAAATTTATGATTAGATAGCAGATGTGTAGACATTAGAAGTTAAGAATGCCACCAAGTAAATCATAGAGAACGTGGTGTCCATTTGGGAGGGTCTTTAGGACAGGTTCACAAGATAATTGAATAATACACTATTGAGTCACATCCATGTAGTAAACTGCAAGCTGATGTGATACTGTTAGTTAACAGTCTTATCCGCTACTTACATGTCAGCGGGCAGTTTACTAGATGCATGCTTCAGTCCATGTGCCCCATGTCTTTGTTGTCAGGGACGCGCTTCCGTACAGGGACAGTGGCATTCCTCTAAGGTTAGGGCCCATTTTAGGGGTGTGTGTATTAACAGAAAAACTATCATAAAAACATGCGTCCTATTCTCAATATTTTCTAGCCCCTAATTTTCGATTAATACACACACACACTCACCTAAACTATGCTCTATGTTTAGAGGAAATGCCATTGCCCCTGTACGGAAGCGCGCCCCAGACGTTCATGTAAAATGAAAACAGAGTTAAGCTCAATCTTAAAAATTCATAATTCAGTGCAATAGCAAATACTGAAAAGCATCGAATCCAATTGATGACAATTTTTATGATAATAGAGAACTTTATAACATGATCAGTTGTCAAATTCCCGAAAGGAAGACTGTAACTAGTTCATAATACTGCGAGTTTGAAAGTCTCAATTGTCGCCTATAATCAATATACAACTTACTACTAAACTGTATAAATACTAGAACGCAATCTCAGTATTATTAATACCTATCAGGGTAGACTTTGTAAAGCGAGAAAGTTTAAACTTTTAAAGAGAATTTTAAAATTCGTCTATTAATTATGAATATTAATAACGACATCTTCCAATACACAAGTATTGCATAATTATTTGTGTAAGCCTAGGATTGAAAGAGCCAGTAATTTATGTCAATTTTCATTAGAGTTCAATGCACTAATAACAAGTTTGTGCGTGTGTCTGTGAATGAGGTCGCGACATATTTTACACATTGTTTCATCCTGCAACAATCACTGAAAACACTATAAAATATGCAAATAAAATTAATCTTACGACATTGATGCAGAAATCTTCGAATTGTGGCACAAATTGTCAGTTTTGTATTAATTCTAGTGCTTCCAAATCGTGTCCACGACAAACGATAACCTCCAAAGCTTATAGAAGATTGTATTAACACCCGATAATACATAAAACTAAATATGGACGCAATTTAAATACACATATACATATAAAAATAACTCTGTAAATATCACACACTGTGATCACTAAACACAAAAAGTAATTCCATGGGGTAATCAAAACTAAAACGTCAACATTCCAACATTCAAACGACAAGACGCGATTACTGCGATCTCTGGTGGTGACTGAAATTGAACGCTACCAACATGTGCATATACGACTGAGGTAAAGTTCCCTTACATGTGCACCAATCAAACGTGTTATATTCAAAGAAATATACCACAATAAGAATCAAATGAGTTTGACAAGCAAGTGATATCTATTTAACAGAAGTCTGTACGTTCAACCATTGCCCAGTATCTAGCAAATAATACGTATTGAGAAAGAATGTTATTTTTGGACATTTTAAATTAATTCACAACGTTTCGAAGATTGGTTCTATCCTCGTCTTCAGATGAAAAAAGTAGGTGTGAAAAGGGTAGCCTACTCGTTGGGGGTCGTTACAAAAGGAAATAGAAATATAATACGTATATACTGTATAGATGTAGGATTACAAATTAATATGAGGGTTCACAAGAACGGATCTATGAAGAAAATAATAAAATATCTAGGAAAATTAATAATAATAATAATAATAATAATAATAATAATAATAATAATAATAATAATAATAATAATAATAATAATAATAATAATAATAATAATGAAACATGGAGTAGGAAAGAAGGACTACTGGACGCAAATAACCATACAATCATATCAGCAGTAAAATAGCAAAGGATAGCGTAAATCCGTAGATAATAGTATAAGAAAACCGTCACTCGGACCAAGACGGATAAGAATAATTTGCATTCTAAATATGTTACAGTTTGGACATCAGCATTTTGAGTTTATATTAGCGATAGAGTTGTAATGCAAAAGTAGTAGTAGTAGTAGTAGTAGTAGTAGTAGTAGTAGTAGTAGTAGTAGTAGTAGTAGTAGTAGTAGTAGTAGTAGTAGTAATAATAATAATAGTAATAATAATAATAATAATAATAATAATAATAATATCATGTCCGCCGAGTTAGCTCTGTGATAGCGTGTCTGCCTCCAGACTAGCCGGCCCAGGTTCGATTCCCGGCGGGTGCACAACTTCTAATCACTAAATTGTGCCCAATATACCTGGGTTAAATCCCAAATCTCTCCGCAGTGCATATGAAGAGAAGGCATATGTCACTGTTGATAGTGATTCGTCCGTCGGATGGGGACGTTAAGCTTGGCGGCCCTCTTGGTGCTATTCGACAGGAGTAGGCTACGTGCCGGCACCGAGTTTCCCCTTCTCCCTTCCTCACCTTCATCATCATCCTCACCAATTCCCTACACTACACCTACACGAACACTTGCACATACACTCATCCTAGTACACGACATAACTCTTCACAGATACACATCATGCATAACGTGGCCCGCTGAAGTGGTGTGCAATTTGAAAATGGTCACACTCCTGCCACCTGTCCGCAGTATGCGAAACCCGAATCACGCACGTGAAGTGGGTAGGCATTAGACAGACACATTATTATTATTATTATTATTATTATTATTATTATTATTATTATTATTATTATTGTTGTTGTTGTTGTTGTTGTTGTTATAAGAAGAATATTACCGTTTATAGTTTATTTTCTGAACTGTTATTCAATAGGCAAATCTAAATGAGATTATTTACTATGCACCCTTGTAAGAAGATAAACTTCTGTTTTCTAAATTACTCATGAAAGGCGTTCTTTGTAATTACAGAGCATAACTCGTGAAACCAAATGCATACGTGCGTCGTAGCTCATGTAAAAAATTTTATGGTGGAATAAGTGAGCTAGCTAGCTGCAAGTCGAAACGTAGTGAGGGAGGTAAGCTTTTTTGTTCCTCTCACGGGCAGTAGGTATCACGAGAAACCGAATGGCCTGGCTATAAGACATTTGATTTTATTTCTTTAATTCATTCTGTACAAATCCTTTACTATTAGGCCCTATAACTTTTTAGTCACGAAAATCGCCATTTAGAAGCGATACAGATGCTTCAATATATTTATTAGTGGCTTATGGTGAGACTCTAAGAATATTTATTTTATGTTCATTTGAACATTTATTTTGCAAATGCTTGCTTCTATGGATATGTAGAGATACTCGTATTTATTGATAACGCCCAGTAATCCTTAAAAAAACGGAACAGCGCCAGAATATCACAGTAATATACGTATGTTATTGTTATACATTCCGAAAAGGCACAAAAATGGCATTAATTTTACAGAATGGATGTTGAGAGGTCTTTCACGTGAGCCCTGGGCATTTCAGGCTCTTTTGTCTCTACGCAAAAGCAAACATAAGTACATAACCTAACTCAATTTCCGTAGAAATTTAAGGACTAGACAGAAAAAGAGACGGACCATCCGCTAACTGACTGGTCTTCTGAAAGAAGATGTTTTAAAAATTGGACTAAAATCGCAACGAAAAGTATAAATTATTATGTAGGCCTATGTAATAATTACTAAAATATATCTCAGAAAATGTTTCCGTGCTGGGAACTCCACTGTTCTACGTAACTCAAACATTACAAAGAAAATCGCCTGATATTTCTACGAATAGATGGACATTGTATGTTTTAAAGTGAAACGTTTATGCTCTTGACATCGAGAAGTCTAGTCACATTTTTTTGTTAATGTGATTACTTCAGTAATAACAGTAGACCTTGGATAACTGAAATAATGTGTTTAAAACAAGGGAAAACAAAAAAAAATTATGTAACATCATAATAAATTCCTTTTTAATTACACAAATGGGTGATTAATAGATACGGGGAGCATAAATACAGAAATAGTTAATTTCATTCATTCAGCATTGTGGAGTAAGAAGAGAGAAATTAAAAGACAGTACCAACATTTTATTTCAAATACCGAACATCTTTACAATCCCAACCATACTCACAATAACAATAACAGAATAGTATAATATAGAGACACTTTTTGATTTGAAATAAAGACTCCCCCCGCTACAAGACTTTTTATTTTTGCACGGAGGAGGGACCCGAAGGCTTGCATTCATAGTGTTCTGCCCAAGGGCAAGTCTTTCACTGCAAACCCAGCATTCTCCAGTCTTTCCTATTTAGCGGATAAATTCGTGCATAGAGAATATGATCAAAACCCGTACAATAGATTACGAGAAATCGCTGTATACAGACAGACTGTATGGTAAAACCACTATTTAATAGGTATAAGAGATGCTGAGAAGGTGTAATTCAGTATAAATCTCCTAAGTTACTTCTTTGCATCAACTTAGGAGTTTCCTCACTGCTGAGATTTTCCTCGACCATATATATATATATATATATATATATATATATATATATATATATATATATATATACTATAATACTTGGGAATCATCAATGGAAGGGGGCAGCACCACTTTTTAGTAATAAGGGTGTGTTAATAATTATTGTTGTTAAATAATTATTAGAAAATGTATATAGTTCTTCAATCATTGATTTTCTAATAATTAGTAATAGTAGAGTTGATGATATATATATATATATATATATATATATAATATATATATACAGGGTGTTTAAAAAATACGGGGCATAATTTCAGGTATGTATTTCCCACATGTAGACAATCAAAATAGTTCATTACAACAGTTATGGCCTTCACAACATTGAAATTCACCGGAACGTTTTTTCTTTCCGCAGGTCGTTGCCGTCAAAGGAAACATTAAGAGGGCACTCTGACAGTTCATTCCGAGGCGAAGGTTACATTCAGTGTTGTGTAGGCGTTAGACTGTGCGACATTTATTCAAATCAAGAGCTGGCAGAGATACACTTCATGTAGGCTACGGTAAGGCGGACGGCAATGCTGCGCTGGCTCGTCGTTTGTACCAGGAGAGGTACCCACAGCAACAATGTCCAGATCGGAAGACATTTGTACGTCTCCATTACCGTCTGTGCGAGTATGGAAAATTTAACTCTCCTGGTTTGGGAAGGGGACGACCAAGATCTACAACTCCAGAAGTACAGGAGGAGATTCTGGAGGCTGTGAACATGACTCCTTCTATCAGCACACGAAGGGTAGCGTTGCAAGTCAATGTTCCTCATACGACTGTCTGGAGACTGTTGAAAGAGTATCAATTGTATCCTTATGATTTGCAACGTGTACAGGCCCTGTCACCAGCAGATTACCCTGCACGAGTTAGGTTCTGTCAGTGGTTCTTGCAGCAGTGTGGTGTAAATCCGAACTTTCCTGCCTTAGTATTATTTACAGATGAAGCACAGTTCACATGATATGGCATAACAAATTTCCACGATCAGCATGTATGGGCGTATGAAAATCCACGTGCAACTGTTCCATCTCATCACCAGGTGCGGTTCTCCCTCAACATGTGATCGATTAGTTGGACCCCATGTGCTTGTAAACAGACTTACGGGGCAGGCGTACACAAACTTCCTGGAAAACACCATACCTCATGTTTCAGAAGACACTCCACTGATCAATCGTCAACACATTCACTTCTTGCATGATGGCGCTCCTGCACTCTTCAGTCGTACGGCTCGCCGGTACTTGGATCGAAGGTTTCCTGATCGATGGCTAGGTAGAGGTGGCCCAATTGCTTGGCCTCCACGCTCACCTGATCTGAACCTTCTCGATTTCTACTTGTGGGGCCATTTAAAATCATTGGTTTATTCGTCTCCGGTGCCTGATTTGGAATCCCTTCGGAATCGAATTGTGGCATGTTCTGAGGACATACGCAATACTCCTGGAGTTTGGGATCGTGTTCGCAAGTCAATGAGATATCGATGTGAAGTCTGTATTCAAGCAGGAGGTGGACATTTTGAACATCTTCTGTAATGACAACGACCTGCGGAAAGAAAAACGTTCCGGTGAATTTCAATGTTGTGAAGACCATAACTCGGAAATGAAGCATTTCCTGACACATGTTGTAATGAAGTATTTTGATTGTCTACATGTGGGAAATACATACCTGAAATTATGCCCCGTATTTTTTAAACACCCTGTATAGTCCACACCTGTTGAGTAAAGGTTAACGCGTCTGGCAGTGAAACCAGGTGGCCCGGATTCGATTCCCGGTCGGGGCAAGTTATCTGGTTGAGGTTTTTTCCGGGGTTTTCCCTCAACCTAATATGAACAAATGCTGGGTAACTTTCGGTGTTGGACCCCGGACTCATTTCATCGGCATTATCACCTCATTCAGACGCTAAATAACCTAATATGTAGATAAAGTGTCGTAAAATAAACTACTAAATATATATTATATATCAGTCGAAATTTACAGTTTGATAGTCTCCTCCAGTGGTCGTCAGTACTCGCTGAAATGTGCAAAGGGTAAGCGGAGCCGTCCCCTGTGCCCCGTCGTGCAGCAGGAAGAGGTAGAGAGCATACCCGCTAGCAGCTACGAGTGCACCATGGTGCACTGTGTTTTCCGCGGGTAAAAGACGCTAGCCCCAGGTGCTCTGTGCTGACGACCGCTGGTCTACTCTTTGCTGAAGATTTAGTCCTAGTTGCATGCAATGAAGATGAGCTTCAGTATTCAGTGATCAGCACAAAATACGACATGGAAATCAATAGTGAAAAAGCAAAAGTCATGGGATATTTTGTGAGAAATATTCGGTAGCAAGCAAAATTTGCTTAAACAACAAATTAATAGAAAGAGTCGGAAAGGAGAGTTATTGCTTCAACAGGCATCATAGAGTCCGTGGAGCTATCGCCTGTCTTCTTCGGAACAAGGGTTGGGAAGTTCATGAAGAGGTCCACTGCATTTCTGAAGACGACTCTCACAGAAGAGCGGATATAATAGCAATAAACAGGCAACAACAAAAGGCTATTATCATAGATCCAACTATACGCATGGAGAGAGATCTAAACCAAGCTCATCAGGTTGATCATGAAAAGAGGGCCATTTATGAACCTTGTATTCCCTACCTTAGTGCCAAATATAACATCCCTCTCTTCAATTGGTCAGTGACAGGTTTATTTTTTGGTGCTCGGAGTTCTTTACCAAAATTTACATATAATTTTTTTAAACAATTATCAATATCATCTTTTGAAATTCAAAAAATAATATCGCAAATTCTTAAAGATTCCCTGCAGATTATACAATTTCATTTATACCACTCAGAAGGCCTTAATTAAGGATATGCTAATTTTAAATAAAATCTTTTATTTATAAATATAATTTTATAGTCATCTTCTAAGATTTTATTTTATAATTGATAATCAATGGTGCTTAATTATTACATTTTATTTTTATAACAATATTCATATTTAATGAATTATATTTCTTTGCTATTAATTTCCGGATCCTCGTGGTCATCCTAAATTAAGGCAGGACGAGTTATTTCTCTTTCTCTCTCTGAGTTTACGTATCTTGGCTATAATTTAACATTTTTTGGTGAAACAGATATAACGTCTAAAATTTACAAATACAAGAAATCAATAGAAATAATCAACAATCGTTGGACATGGTTTTTCCACTGCAGTTCGTACTTGTTTATAAACTGTGAGACTGCTTGTAATTGAAGTTCCTGCATGACACCCTCATTTCTTTTGTGGTCCAAGCGACTATATCCTACTGTTGCTCTCACAAATTTCATTTCACAGGCCGTTATTCTGCTGATATCCGTACTTCTCATTGTCCATGCCACACTTCTGTATTGTATTGTATTGTATTTGTTAACATTCCATGGTATTCATACATTGCTTTACAGCTAAAATATGGAACAAGTCAAAAAATTTAATACTATTATAAAGTCTTAATTTATAGTCACAGTCTAGATGAAATATATATACAGACGAGATTTACAATATAGTCTACTAGTACAACACATAGTTTTAGTATCAATTTCATGAAGTGTTATTGAATGTCATGAATTCACCTACAGAATAGAAGGCGTGAGAAATTAGGTACTTCTTTAATTTGGCCCTAAATAATCTTATGTTTTGAGTTTCATTTTTTATATCGATAGGGAGGCTGCCATAGAACGCACTCCTTTTTGATAGCACGATAGACTTGCCGATGGAGTATGAAAGTTATTTTTTGACGTGTATTTATGCTAAGAACTGTTGAATTAGTCACAAAGTTTTCACGATTACATACGAGGAAGACTATTAATGAAAAGATATACTGACAAGCCATGGGCATTATTTGTAGTTTTTTGAAAATAGTCCTACAAGATTCCCTATATTTGGCACCTACTATTATTCTAATTGCTATTTTTTGTAATAGAAATATACTGTTACTATCTGTGGAATTTCCCCAGAATATTATTCCAAAACTCATTACCGATTGGAAGTATGCAAAGTATATTGTTTTTAAGGTATTGATATTTACTATCTTCTGCATAGATCTAATAGCAAAACAAGCTGAATTTAATTTGGGGGTAATTTCTTTAATATGATTTTTCCAATTTAACACATCGATTTTTAAGCCAAGAAATTGGTTTTCGTTGTTTCTAATAGGGATCTGTTGTTAATTATTGCGCTAGAAATTTGCGAGGTGGAATTTGCATAGGATTTAAATTGAATTATGTTAGTTTTGTTACAATTTAATACCAACTTATTGACTGAGAACCAGTCACATATTTTGAAGAGAATTTCCTCTGTTGAAGATTGGAATGTGTTGGAGTTATTGACTGTAATTAATATACTTGTATCATCTGCAAATAATATGGGATGACGTACATAGTAGAGATGGCCGATATTTCACAAACCGATATTTTGTCACAGGTATTTTTTTGTCACAGATAAACCTGTGACTGATGACAAGAAATATCTGTGACAAAATATCGCTATCGAAATCTGCTCCGTATTCAGTACTCTGTGACCGTCGCAACGTCTGTGACTGACATTTTCTCCTCTACGTCGTGGGTTTGCGCATGCGCATGATACAATAACAGCAATCGGGCGGTGGTATTTGATTATTTTTTCGTGATATTTTGTTCAATATTATTTTTTTCAAAGTTATGATGTGTTGCAAAGTTATTAGCAGCATTAATATAATCATGAATCTGACATTTTGTTTTCAGATTTTAGTCTGTATATATGTTTTATAAATATTTTATGTATTCGCCCGAGATCTTCACATTTTCATATTACTGTGAATTTATATTAATGTGTAAGTATTTTCCATTCAATTAAAACCGAACGAGACAAAACTGGCTAATATGATGGGCAACTTATTTCGCTAAACTAACCTTGAGGTAGTTTCCTTCGTAATCCCCTTATACACCTTGCATATACGAATCTGTGACAGGTTAGGTTTGGTTAGTTTAGGCTTTGTTATGCCTTGGATATATGATCAACTGCATCTCCACAAAAAATCAAATTCAACGATTTTCATTTCCGAAATCACCGAAACTACCTCAGCGCTAGTTTAACCCGAGGAACTATCTCTCCACAAAAAAATCCTTATAAATGCAACGATTTTCACATCCGAAATCGCCGAAACTATTTCAGCGCTAGTTTCACAATCTTATTATAAATGATATAGTGATTACACGATTTAAATAATAATAATAATAATAATAATAATAATAATAATAATACCATTGGTTACCAATTTATCTCGTATAAAATCCTGTCTGAACAACTGTTTTGTTTTGTAATTATTTTCCATTGTTTTTCCGACTACTGATGTTTCGTTAATTTTTATTCTGACTCAATATTATAATGTTAATGCAAGACTTAAAATAATTTATCCATTATATTATATACAATAAAAAGGATCAATTTTTAAAACGATTAGGATAATCACATAACCTCAATTTCTTCATACCCAACTACATTAAAAAAGTATCAACTGATTCCATATCTACAGTCAATTACGATATAACCTCTTGGTATATGAGGTTAACTTTTTACATGTTACTGTTGAGTTAGATTAGTATTTATTTGTTAATGGTACATGTACATAATTTATTTGTTGGATTTTCCCATATACACCACTGATGTGTGGCGTGTATAGAGAAATCGTATTCACATTGCACTGCTCTTCAATATTTCCTGTTAATTTTTATTGGTGTGACAAAATATCGGTGTAATTCATGCATATTGTGCTTACTTGTCGATATAAAATATCGGTGTGACAAAATCACAGATAAAAGTCACAGATATTTAATTGTCACAGTCACAGTTGTCACAGATACTTGTAAATATCGTTTAAGCTCAACTCTAGTACATAGTATAGATCTAGCTAAGGTTTTATACAAACGTATTCTTGTGTGTCGCTGTACTAGGGAAGGCTTCATAATTTTGGTCGAGGAAAATCCAAGCAAAAACCCAACTGCGACCTTGTCAGCCACAAGTGCCACGATGGATTTTTCAATTATAAATCCCAGGCCTGACCGGGACTCGAACCCGGAACGCCTGCGTGCTAGGCTGAAGATCTGACCACAGCCACAGCAGGGGATGTGTAAATGTTTATAGTTTATGCTACGTATATAAACAGGAATTAATGTAAACATGGTAAGTATACGTATACAGCACCGTAATAAGAACAGTTGGAGAGGGTCCTGTGTTTACAACTGGGAGAACGTAACGGTGTAAGTATGTGACCACCTGTTATTGACCCCGGCGACTAGGGGTCTGAAAGAGTAATTAAATAATTGCAGAGACCATATTATCTGGCGACCTGCCAACAATGGATTACACACAAGTGATATATGTGCGTGGGAGACGGAGCAGATATTCCTGACAGCTCTATGGCAGCCCCATCAGCTGGTGCAGTGTCTGGGCGAGGGAGGGGAGCAGCAAGGAGGGGAAGTTGTTAGGAGAATGTGAAATGAGTCATCGTGTAATCACTTCCTGTTACTGTTTCCTCTGCAGACTTCTCAGCGTATGCGCAAGCTCTTTAATTCAAGACGACTAAATCAACAAACATGCTTTTGTTTTCATTACACTTCGTCGTAAACAAATGCGGAAGGATTACACACGTGCGTGACAAAGCAGACTTGAGACAATGGTGCTGAGAGTGTGGTGAAAATTAGCAACTTACTGCGTGCTATGGGACGTTGTGCATGGTTCGACTGTTGCCGTAGAGATGTGAGTATTGTTTGTTTGATCGTTCTGTCCCTTTCCTAAGTAATTTTAAGTCTAGGTTAACCTCACCTTCACGGTTTGGTCAGGGTCTAGCTGCTTCAACAAAATCAACAATTTTAAATGCCGAAAGTAATATTCTTTTATTATTATTGCAACTGTAGGAACATTGTTTATGATTTCATAGTTTTTCATATCTATACTAATAATAAATCTGTAGCCGAAATTTTTCTGGTAATTTTCGATTTTCCAAAAATAATTGGTCCTAACATATATAATTAACTACCCTGAAACCGAAAATCGCTTTTTTGACATTTTTGTTTGTATTCTTCTGTCTGTCTCTATGTTTGTTACCTTTTCACGCGATAATGGATGAACGGATTTCGATGAAAATTGGAATATAAATTAAGTTCGTTGTAACTTAGATTTTAGGCTATATGGCATTCAAAATACATTATTTAAAAGGAGAGTTATAAGGGGGCCTGAATTAAATAAATCGAAATATCTCGCTTATTATTGATTTTTGTAAAACATGTTACATAATAAAAGTTTCTTTAAAAATAATTTGCGATAAGTTTTATTCCTTGAAAAATTTTGATAGGACTGATATTTAATGAGATAAATGAGTTTTAAAATTAAAATAACTGCCATCTAAGGCCGTGTAATGAATTAAAAAACAAATGACTTCGTCTATAAGGGGCCTTGGACAGCAACAATCGAAAGCTATGAAAGATAGCCTACAGAGAATGTTTCTGTGTTTGTATGAAGTAATATCGGAAGCTAAATTAACCGATTTGTATAATTAATTAATTATTATTTTACCATTGGAAAGTGTAGTTTCTCTAGATGGACATAATGCTATAATGTTATTACAGTAACTTCTGATATAATATAATATAATATAATATAATATAATATAATATAATATAATATAATATAACATAATATGTAATATTATATAATATAATTTAAGTTATTTGAAGGGTTCAGAACCATAGTGGGCCAAGCGCCATTTACTGAATATGTAGAAAACAAGGGTTAAAATTAAGTTACTACCATAATTCAATGGAAACCTATAACAAGTAAAATAAAATATACACATTAAATCTAAATGATGTCAATCTTCATTAAACTATGGTTGCATGTAATAAAAATTAAGAAACATGTTAAAGGAATTGTCATTGCACCAGTGAGTGTCTCTGGACCAAAATGATCGCATTTTAATTATTGGGATGCAATTTAAATTAAGTAACATATTAAACGATTTATCCTTCTATCAAACACGAATGTTCCCTGGATCAAATGTCCTATTTTAATCATGTAATTACTTTATATTTATTTCTAACGGGTGCAGCGGAGCGCACGGGTACGGCTAGTTAGAGAATATAATTTCACACATTTTCATATTGGACAATAGGAAGTCAGTTGCTATTGCTGTCGATTGAATTATCTCTATACCCGCGGTTCCCAACCTGTAGTCCGCGGACCCCGGGGGTCCCCGGAACCACGTTGTGTTTTCAAACGGTATTTGAACAAGGTTTAACTTTATCACGTTCTCTGATTTTTATCAGCTTGCTGGATTATTTTTAGTTTATTTCAGAGTTTCGAAACATAGAGTTTAACAGGAATGTGTTCACGTGGAAATACTTCTCTTCGCTTGCAAATATTGCGTACCTATCCGATATTTTTAGCTTTTTTAAAGTATAATCTTCAGGATCCATCTTCAACTATGTTTACCGTTCAGAATAAGACTAAAGTGTCCACAGCTGTGGAGTAACGGTTATCATGAAAAAGTGTATCCGGGTTCAAAACCTGGTTGGAACAAGTTACCTGGTTGAGGTTTTCTCGGGATTTCCCTCAACTCATTAATAGCAAATACTGGGTAACTTTCGGCACTGACTCCTGACCATTTCGCTAGCATTATCCTCCTGAGTCCTGAGACATTTCTTGTTTTATTTTTGAAGTTCAATATAATTCCAAACTTCAAAAAAAAAAAAAAAAAAAAAAAAAAAATCACTGATATGAGGGAAAATGCTGAAATATTCTGCAGGTTACAGTTAGGGAACAAATGCAGGTATATTATGCTAAACTTGGATCTGTGCACATAGGATAAAGGTTGGTAATATTGTGATACTAATAATATTATGATACTTTTTTTAGAATGTTTTACAATTTTACTGAGCTAGAGAAGAACCAGTTTTGTGCAGAAAACGTGTCCACGAACATTCTCTTAATACGTTAACGCAAAAAACCTGTATTATTATTATTATTATTATTATTATTATTATTATTATTATTATTATTATTAATTGAGTCAGAGAGTTAAAACTTTTATGGATGTGAACGAGACTCGTTCTGTAAACACGTTTTACGACAGCGATTTGTCGCGAATTTTGCTTGTTTTCCCCTTTATTGCGACTGCGGCAATTTTTTGCGTCAAACGTGATTCTTTTTACGAATTATTGCTGAATCGTACATTCATCGGCCACGAAATTCCATTATTTTATTTTCGACAATGAAACATTCAAAATAAGTACGAAAATGGGTTTATTTATACATATCTTTTGCGTAATACTCAAAGAAAATAAATTATAAATGTCAATGCCATTTTTTTATTTCTGATCTCTTTAATTGCAAGGTCATTGCGTGACTGTTGACATTATTAATGACACTTTGAATTGCTGTCATCTATCGGCAGTAATGCGAGCCACTGTATTATCTAATGGTCATAGCTGCAGATTGTGTATGTGTCAAAATTATGAACTTATAATAGCCAAATCTACACAAGACATCGTACACCTCTATTTCTCTTATCATAGTTGTTAATCAATCTTTGTTTTTCATGTCGCTCATCCTGATCACAACGGGAGAGCAATATCATACATGAACTACCTCTCAGCACGAATAAAAATAATATTAGAAATAGTCAGGAGATCACCATAAGTATTTCAATACTGCATCAACAAGACAATTAAAAAATCTATAGCATGTCCACCATCTATATAAGCGTTCATTAGAAGTTCAGTAGATTTTTATATCTGAGTAAATTTTTATGTTTTATGGGGACTTCGGTAAATAAGCAAAATAAATACAGAAGGTATTGTAAACCCTAGTGTTGCTTTTAAGATCGTAACAAAATTCAGCATGTTTGTCTAAGCTTTTTATGACCTATTTAATGATAAGTTACAGCAGGGGCGAATGCTAGTCACGAAAGTTAGGCTTGCTCTTTTATTCATAGGGGAAGATGGGAGGATATAATAATTCATAATTAATAAAAATAATCAGACCCACATAAGTAATTTATTTTATAATTATGAAATCATTATGAGTCATGGATCATATTCGCTTATCAGATGTATAAGTTCGATATAATATAACAAACATGGCCAACAAAACAGTTTATTTAGTTTTTTCGACCCTGCCAACCAATGCACATTGTTGTATTGAGCTGCACAGAACGAGCGCACTTATTCTCTTATAATGTCTGTCTTCTCTTGAATAGTCCTTCGGGAAAATGGATTTAATAATAAGGTTTCAATGATACACAATTCCGAACTCATTTTAATATTTCAAATTAATGTTTAAGAATTAATAATACATGCAGCAGCTAACATATGCATTCCGCTCATACATTGCTCTCGCAAATGACAGCACATTCCCGCTGTCAATACTGCTCTGTATAACGATAAATAGTCGGTGTAGCTCTCGGACCAGAGCTTCAAACAAGAGATAGTGCGCCTAGGACGGACTAAGGAGGAAGGCACTTGCGCGCACATCATATTCTCGCTGTTTCTACGTCTTTCCTGTAGCTCCGAGAAACGAGCAAGCGTTGCGATACTTGCGGTGTGCAACCTGCGGATGGTATTACGCCTATGCAGTATTCCAAAAATCAAAATAAATTTTAATGTACGTAACGCCATTTTGAGAAATACACATTCTACGAAAATATTGGGCTTGCGCAGCAAGCATAGCATGCCCTGAGAAATCGCCCCTGAGTTACAGCATTATTTTAATTTGAAAATAGTTTAATAAAAGTTGATGAATTTAATTTATGTCGCTCATGCGATGGTAATTTGTTAAATAACAAAATTGAAAGTAACTCTTTATTTTTATTGTTATTGTTGTTGTGTGCTTTGTTATTTTTAGTTAACGTCTCATCTTTTATTTGTATAATTTTTTAAATATCGAGTCGGCCTCGGTAGCATAGTCGGTATAGTGCTGACCTTCTGTGCTCGAGGCTGCGGGTTCGATTCCGGCCCAGGTCGATGGCATTTAAATGTGCTTAAATGCGACAAGCTCATGTTAGTAGATTTACTGGCATGTAAAAGAACTCCTGCGGGACAAAATTCCGGCACACCGGCGACGCTGATATAACCTCTGCAGTTGCGAGCCTTGTTAAATAAACCATTTTTATATCGATATCACGATAATATTAAAAATATATTTTTATTATTAATTGTTATTAAATAAAATGTTAAAAACAGAGAAAAATAATACCACAAATAAAGATGGACTATAATTCAATCACATTTATAATACTTTTTAGAATTAACTAATTTTAATCTCGCCATGTTTCCTGAAGTCCTCGAAAAGTGATATAAAATGTACTGCAATTTCTGACGAACGCAAATGTTTAATCAGTTAGAAATGAGTCTTGCTGAACATTATCTGTAGATGTTTAGTGGAAATGGGAATTTGCCATTAAAAATACTGAATTCCTAGTTATTTTATGAGGAAACCATTAAAACTCCGAACAGATTCGACCGCCCCGGGATTTGAAAACTAGAACCTCCCGAATACATGTAGGTACAGTATTTTATCACTAAACCATCTCGCTCGGTAGAAATGTTATTATTAACTTGATAGAGAAGTTTAATCGTTGCAAAACTCATTAAACATAAATGAGAAAATATGTGTCATTCGTGACACCCAACTTCATTCGCCTTTTTTACGCTTGATTTCACTGTTTTAGAATCGTATCTTTAAATCCTCTTTTGCTATTGAACAACATGTTTGCTTATAGTTTCGCCTTCAGCAAGAAGAAAATACAGTACAAATTCACACCAAAATAGCTCATAACCTGAAGGTAAAATCTTTCCATTTACAGCACGGACATACAATATACTGTGGGTCTGTGGCTCACCTTTGTTCATACAACGGTTTTATTAGTCATAAATAGAACGTACCTTAAATTGAACGCCATAGACTCGTGAGCAAATAAATACGAGTAGAGTCATCCAAGCATAATTATAAAGAGGCATACAGTATTTCATATAAAAACTTGCAAGTCTGACAGGCGATATAATATAGCCGTGCTTCCCTGCAACTTCTCTGACATATGTGTGAGGCAAAAAGTCTAAACATGGAATCAAGTTTCTGTAATAATCTTCATATTACTTTATATGGTGCGATTTTAGGGGATAAGTAAACAATGAAGATTTATCTCCTGTACTACCAAAAACATCTTCACTTCTGCTTATACATTAGATTCCCAACAAAAAAATTATAATTTCCTCAACTATAGGCTTATTTTCTTAAGGCAGGAGTCTGTGGGCCTTCATGGCCTGTAATGGGGATGATTTTGCCATTACATTTTGTAAGAAATATTAGTGAACGTGCATATTGTCAGATTGTTATACCTTATTCATTAACATGTTTGTGCTAGACTACATACTTTGAAGGCTGGTTCACAATAAACCGGGAACGGAAGGGAACGGAAACGAGAACGAGAACGGAAATATTGTTCACAATTAATTTTCACGTCCCCGTTCCCGGGCTCCGGTAAGCTTCTCGTTAATTGTGAATACATTTAAATACATTTAATTTAACAATATTTCCGTTCTCGTTCTCGTTCTCGGTTTATTGTGGATCAGCCTTAGCTAAGTCTTGTCACGCCTGAATTACGTTTCTACTACATAGAGACGTCTATAATAATTATGTGAGTATTATTATTGATGAGAAGTGTCCTGCATTTTGAATAACATTTTAAAATTAAAATGCATATATTTAGCCTGCGACTGGAAGAACAGTTGGAAATTAATATGGATTGGGAAGAAGAAATGACAGAGGAGAATCTTTGGTAAATTTCTGTAAACCAGGGCTGGACAGAAAGAGCAGATTCTACTCTCTCACGGGGAGTCATATGATTTCTCTTCAGCCCCTTTCTTCGCCGCCGAACACTGCGCAGCGTTGATTCAGTGACGGATGAATATTAAGCGTCCCCGTTTAGAGTCTAGATCCGCTCTCGACGCCCAGCCCTGCTGTAAACGAAATGCAATGATCGTTGCAAATACATTATTCCAACAACATAAACGAAGAAGATACACATGGCTATGCTCAAGGGACGAAACCAGATACCAGATTAATTACATACTGATACAGGAAAGATTTCGAAATTGCTTAAAAATTGCGAAGACTTTACCTGGAGTAGATATTAACTCAGATCATGTCCTGCTGATAAGCGAAGTAGATAATCGTCTGAAGAAGATAAGAGGAAGACAAGTGGTGAAGAAATTGAACTTATAAAAACTGAAGAATGAAGAAGAAAGAAGAAAATTTGAAGCAAATTTTCAAGAGAAAGTAGCTACATTAGAATCCACACCTGAGAATAGTAATGAGTACTGGACTCATCTAAAAAGCAGCAGAAGAAACAATAGGATACACAGAAGGTGGGAGAATTAAGAAACCTTGGGTCACAGGGAAAATGTTGGAGAAGATGGAGGAAAGGAGAAAATGGAAGAACATCAACACAGAAGAAGGTAGAAAAAACTACAGGAAACTTAATAACGAACTAAGAAGAGAAACTGATAAGGCGAAGAAAGACTGGATGAAAGAGAAATGTAAAGAAATAGAGAATCTAGAGAGAAAAGGAAGATATGATTTAATGTACCGCGAAGTAAAATGTTTGGATTTTACAAATAAGAAAAGCAAATCCATGTGGTTGATAGTGGACGAAATCGGAAATTAAATAACAGATGGACGAAATATGTAGAAGAGTTATACGAGACAGGAAATCGGCCAGATGACTTGGCTATAGAAGACGAAGCAGCTGTATCAGAAGACGAAAAATGGAATAAGTTGAACTAGCGTTTAAGGAAATGAATGGGAAACAACAGGAGTTGGTGGGATCCCCATTGAATTAGTGAAATGCTTGGGTGTAGACAAGAATCAAATTCTGTCATTATGCAACGAAATATATGAGCAAGGCGACTGGCCTTAAGATTCCATGGAGAAAGTGTTGCTTCCAATACCGCAAAAAAATAATGCAAAGAAATGTAACGAGTTCAGGACTATCAGCTTGATATCGCACTCAGCGAAGATTCTTCTGCGAATTCTGAGTCGACGTTTATATTCTAAGATGGAAGAACAGTTGGAATAAGAGCAGTTTAGCTTCAGGAAGGGAGAAGATACGAGAGATCCAATTGGACTGCTACGAACAATCGGCGAAAGATACGTAGAGAAGAATGAAGAAATGTATATAGTATTTGCGGACCTAGAAAAGCGTTTGACAGAGTGGATTGAAATAAACTGACGGGGGATCCTAAAGAAAATTGGCGTGGGTTGGAAACAGAGGAGGCTGTTCAGTAACCTTTGTATGAAACAACGAGTCAAAGTCAGGATAGGAGAACAAATGCCAGAAGGAAGTGAAATAGGCAGAGGAGTACGACAAGGATGCCCTTCATCATCTACTCTGTTCAACATCTACTTGGAGGATTTAATGAAGAACTGTTTTTAGAACATGGGAGGAGTGATAGTAGGAGGAAGAAGAATAAAGTAAGATTTGCTGATGATATGGCATTGTTAGCAGAAGAGGAGACGATACTAAGGGATATGCTACTGGAGCTAAATGACAACAATGAGCAGTATGGAATGAAGATAAATGCCAACAAGACGAAGACCATAGTTATAGGAAGAAAAGTGACGAAGGTAAACTTGCGAATTCTAAATGAGGCAGTAGAGAAAATGGACAGCTTCAAATACTTGGGGTGTACTATAAGCAGTAACATGAGTTGCTGCCAAGAAGTCAAAAGGAGAATAGCAATGGCAAAGGAAACTTTTAACGGAAAAATGAGCATCTTCTGCAGACCTCTGGAGAAAGAACTAAGGAAGAGACTAGTGAAGTGCTTTGTGTGGAGTGTGGCATTGTATGGGGCAAAAACATGGACATTACGGCGAAGTGAAGAGAAGCGAACAGAAGCATTTGAAATGTGGATATGGAGACGAATGGAACGTGTGAAATGGACAGAGTAAGAAACGAAGCTGTGTTTGAAAGAGTGGATGAAGAAAGAATGATGCTGAAACTGATCAGAAAGAGAAAAAGGAATTGGCTGGGTCACTGGTTGAGAAGAAACTGCCTACTGAAGGATGCACTGGAAGGAATGGTGAACGGGAGAAGAGTTCGTGGCAGAAGAAGATATCAGATGATAGACGACATTAAGATATGTGGATCATATGCGGAGACAGAGAGGAAGGCAGAAAATAGGAAAGACTGAAGAATGCTGGGTTTGCAGTGAAAGACTTGCCCTTAGGCAGAACATTATGAATGAATGAATATATTTTTCACTGCTATCCCAGATCACATATATAACAGATTGCTCATCCCTATGTTAAAATCGGTTGCACTTTGAAGAGAACAACCGCCGTAAACGAACACGAGATGGCGGTACAGTCGCTAATGCAATTCAAATGGGAGTTATGACGTGACTCCTTATGTAACAACTAGATGGCAGCATAGTAAACCTGACAAAAGTTGTTACCGTCAAAGCCTATAAAGCCAAGCAATCTGGGTATATATGATCTAGACTGCTATATAGCAATATGAAAAATAAACTTTTGCCTTCTCATTATACGATGTAGTCTTACCTACTTACTTACTTACAAATGGCTTTTAAGGAACCCGAAGGTTCATTGCCGCCCTCACATAAGCCCGCCATCGGTCCCTATCCTGTGCAAGATTAATCCAGTCTCTATCATCATATCCCACCTCCCTCAAATCCATTTTAATATTATCCTCCCATCTACGCCTCGGCCTCCCTAAAGGTCTTTTTCCCTCCGGTCTCCCAACTAACACTCTATATGCATTTCTCCTAGTATAAATAAATCGGAGTAGGTTGTATCGGAGAGAGAGCCGCAAGTTTTATGCGAGCATACGTCGCTGATAGAATTGCTCTTAAGTTAAACGTCAGCAAATAAACATATCTTCTCTTCAGATATCCTGAAATCACGGTATATCTTCACTGTGCTGGAATTCCTGGGAGTAGCCATCTTGTATGCATTGAGAGTAAACATGTCGGTTGCTATAGTTAACCATCATGTTCTATCGTTTGTTTCCCGTTAATTATATGCCCGCTTCCATTTGCTCTTCATGTGAGTATGCCTCGATATTGCAAATTTTCTGTCTTCACTCAACTTTACTGGCGAATTTTTTCAATTTAACTTGTAAACTGCTGATTGATGCTCAATTGAAATTGCAGTTGGTTCGTTACGAATCGTTTAACACAACTGCGAACGTTCTATGGCTTCTCATTCTCGAGTTACATTGCCTCGGCTGACTCGCGACCTGCCAATTTGTGTTTCAATTTTCCCCTTCCCGCGTATCGCCAGGTGACGTCACCCGCTCCAACTCAAGGTTACATTGATCTTTCGTCTGTCGATTGCCGTTTACTTCATGGAAATAATTTTAGTTTAGTACATATTTAAAGAAGAAAACTAAAATTCTTTCAATAATTTATCATAATACACTGCTCTCTTAAACAAGCTATGAAATGTTTCGTATAAAACAATTTTTATCTCGAAAATGAAGCAAAAACGAGCAAAATTGTATTAAACTTTTTTGTTTGAAGTATCTAAAAGAATAATCTCCTGAAATTAATGACATTACTTAGATTCACTGTGTATATTATATCGGACATAATTGAAGTGAGCTGTGTTTATTATTTTTATTTTAATAGGTTATTTTACGACGCTTTATCAACATCTAAGGTTATTTACCGTCTGAATGAGATGACGGTGATAATGCCGGTGAAATGAGTCCGGGGTCCAGCACCGAAAGTTACCTGGCATTTGCTCATATTGGGTTGAGGGAAAACCCCGGAAAAACCTCAACCAGGTAACTTGCCCCACCGGGAATCGAATCCGGGCCACCTGGTTTCGCGGCCAGACGCGCTAACCGTTATTCCACAGGTGTGAACAGCTGTGTTTATGAATAAGCAGTAGGGTAAAGTTTGGTAATATTGTGATACTAATAATATTATTATAGTTCTTTTTGAGAATTTCTTACAATTTTACTGAGCGAGAGGAAGATCGGTTTTTTTGCGTCAACGTATTAAGGGAATGTTCGTGGACAAGTTGCTGCACAAAACCGGCCCTTCTCTCGCTCAATAAAATTGTAATAAATTCTCAAAAAAAAAAAAACTATCATAATATTATTAGTATAGTATCACAATATTACCAACCTTTAACCTACATATTAGAATCGCTATTTTCAACAAAACATAACTCTTTCTTTTTCGTACCTGAAGACTGCCACCACATTACAAGCGTAGGGGCAAAGAGCTGCTTTTGCGGCCAGTTTACAAAGAACGACAAATTCCTGCGAGAAGTGACACCTCTGCGAATATGTCTCATTGTAACAACAATACAGTAGTTTTAACTGACATTCTCTGAACGCTGTGGCTAAACAGAGATTATTAATTACACAATAATTATTTTATAATTTATTGACAACAGCAAGGTAGCAGATCTATCACCTTGCACTCTGAAGAATGTTGAAAGTCCTCCTGAAACTTGCTTTAGAGAACTATCAACACAATTTACTTGTTATTTCAATTATTGTTTTATTTTCTCTCAGAACTTTTTACGCAGAATACGCCTTTCCCCGCATGGGATATGAGCACCATGATCAGAATTCCACTTGCTTATTGTAACAAGACTAGGAGCCACACACGATTTTATTATCTAATAGTCTCCCTTGAAGGGAGAAACACTAGCTGGGGTGGGCCCTTTGTATTACCCGAAATGGAATGATACGTATGCTCTAAGACCCCTGCGCTACATATTTTCCTACGGGCTTCCCTCAAGCTCCCCTTCAGCCTACAGAATCCCTTTACCTTTCCGCATAGGCGGTCCCTCAGCTATCGGTCCCATGAGGTATTATGTACCCACGTTATATAGCACTATCACTAGCAACTAATGACCACATACCACGGAGAGTATTCGTAAAAGTACATCCAGGAATTTCAGCAGACTCGCTGGAGTCATTCAAGCATAACCTTGACTCAAATAATTAATTTAAATGTTAAATACATGCCAAAGTTGAGTACATTATAGAGACTTTCTTATTAATAAGAACAGAAATGGTAAGAGGGTGGCGGGAATATTAAATGTATTACTTGAGGAGTGTGAGATATATTACGTATATTTTATCTTCACCCGCTCGTGGATGTAGAGCGGACTCGGCAGTGCACAGAGCAGCGGTATGTAGGTCTATACACAGTAAATGGCTGACAAGCAAACATTCTCATGGGGGCAGGTAAAAAAGTTCTTTTTTCTTGAATTATGTTAATGCTTATACACATTTTGACCACTCGAGTGCAATTACGAGAACAGTCCAGAAGATAAGTTTTCCTGGGGTCGTTTACAGAAAGAAAACACGAAGATTTATTGGAACAGATAGAACAATTTTGTTGAACATTTTTCAACATATTCTCCACCGGAATTGAGACATTTGTCATACCGTGGAATCAACTTTTGTATCCCTGTGTCGTAGAAGTCTGGCGCCTGGAATTGGAACCAGTGTGTGACAGCCGTCTGCACCTCTCTGTTGATCCCACGGTATGACAAATGTCTCAATTCGTTGGAGAATATGTTGAAAAATAGCGCAATAATTGAAGGGTTCGGACCCATAGTGGGCCAAGCGCCATTTATTAAAAACGGAGAAAGCAAGGGTTAAAGTTAAGTGAATACCATAGTTTAATGAAAACTGACATATCATTTAGTTTTAATGTGTATAATTTATATTACTGACTATATGTTTCCTTGAATTATGATAATAACGTTTTCTACGGTTTTGATAAATGACGCTTCACCCACTATGGTTCTGAACCCTTCAATTGCTCTATCTGTTCCAATAAATGTTTCCATTAAATTCTGTTTTATTTCCGTAAACGGCCCCAGGCAAACTTACTTTCTGGGCGGCCTTCGTAATTGCGCTCGAGTGGCAAAAATTTATATAAGCACTTGTTTTACATCATTAAAATGGAAGAGAAAAAAATAAATTTTATCTGCTCCCATGAGAATGTTTGCTTGTGAGAGTTCATTTTCTGCATGGCTATAGTGAGAATTGTTTCTTGCATATTTTCTAGTTACGGCTAAATTAATGTTCGATCTTAAATTCGTTGCAATTTAATTCCGGAAGGAAGTTAATTTTCTCTTGCAAGAAAATTCCACCCCAGGGTCCACACCTGTGGACTAACTGTTAGCGTTTCTGGCCGCGAAACCAGGCGACCCGGGTTCGATTCCCGGTCGGGGCAAGTTACCTTGTTGAGATTTTTTTCCGGGGTTTTCCCTCAACCCAATATGAGCAAATGCTGGATAACTTTCGGTGCTGGATACCGGACTCACTTCACCGGCATTATCACCTTCAACTCATTCAGACGCTAAATAACCTAAGAAGTTGATAAAGCGTCGTAAAATAACCTACTACTCCACTCCAGGTCATCCCTTAAACTCATCACTACGTTTTATAATGTAAGAAAGTGAATGATTCACGCACTTTCTTTCCCTTAGCTGCAGAGAGCCCGTTAGCTTGAATAAAGGTCGTAGTTAGGAAGTTCAGTTTTAATTTATTATGTTGTTTACTAGAACAATCCTGTTCCCTCCTGTCAAGGATACTTACATCCGCACCTGTTGACGATGCTGAATTTAAACATAGGTCAACGATGGCGTCTGTTTGTGACTCCTGAAGACATGCGTGTTCCATTGGGTCATTAATTCCTTCCGTCCATCGCCCCGAATTTCCGAACTGTCTTAAAAATAGCAGCACCCCAGCCTCTGACCTAACAAGGGACCACCACTCTTCCAGTGCGATGTATTAATAACCCCGCTTCCGGATGTGTTGGGGGCTGCCCACCTTCAATGTGCCAAGAAAACCCAAAACAAGTCGAGAGTTGTGCCCGTAGCTGAATCTTCGCTGTTCAAGGTGTTTTACAACTTTTTCAGGTTGATTTCTGTTGAATATTCTTTCTGGGTAACGTCTGTTCTAATACATTTTGAATTAATTTCATTCAATTAGCTCGATGCTCGAAATGGAGAGCGTCATCTTATTTGAACAGAACGAAAGATATATCTGTATGCATTTGTTATCCATCATATTGGTCCTTGACAATATGGATCAAATATAAACAACACAACTGCAGTTACAGTAAAGAAAATATGACGATATGTCACTGATATAGGAGAATGAGGTGTAGAAAAAATGGTTGTGTTACCACAGTCTAATATATACAGTCACGAAGCTCAATACGCAGTAAATATGCATCCATAGATAGTTGCTAACCACTAGGATCGCTAATATCGCCTTATTACAGACAATGCGAAATAGTACCGGCACAGTCTATTGTTCCTAGCACCCTCACAACTCAAGCTTCGTGACTATATATACTAGACTGTGGTGTTACCGAGCAAGACACCTGAAAGCCTGTTCTTTGGAAATTTTCGCCATTCAATTTTTTGAACCCCGTTGCATGATTGTACTAATATTATTATAATAAATTTACAAATTGTTAATACTAATAATTTCTGTTGCATAATACACATCAGTTTACTAATATTATTAGTGATTTTCGCTAGAAAAATTTGACAAATTACAGGTTTGTCAGAGAAACATAGGCATGTCACGGCCTCTTGGGCTATAATTGTATACACCAGTGTCATGCTAATCACGACGACAATTATAATAATCTCGATGACAATGAGTGTAAATACCGCGTAAATAAAAAAATAAACAGTATTGTTGTGTCTAAATTTTTTGCAAAGAGAAGAGCAACGAAAACTCAAATTGTGTACTGGTATATTAACAAAATTGAATGTAAAAAAAATCAATATTATTTGACCGATTGAACGACACATTAACTAAAGATTACAAAATTAATGGCTGGAAATAAATATGTGAATATGGAAAATCAATTGGAACAATACACATTCTGTTGTCTAGGAAGAGATTTTGTTAGGTCTTCTTTATCTGAAGAATTCAAAACTACATCAATAATCATGATTAAGTTTACTATTATTGACTAGAAACAAACTAATCTCACTAATAATCTGTAATAATGGGTGAACGCAAATTTGTAGGAAAAATATTAGTAAAAACTAATAACTAATAATATTGGTTTCAATTATGCAACATTTTTGCGCTATATTTACCATTTTGTTATTATATCTTCAAATGTATTATCGTTAAAAGGTACAATCATTAATACAATATATATATATATATATATATATATGTTGTTCTTTTTTCACTCAATATATTATTATTATTATTATTATTATTATTACCGCGCATGCCCTCGTAAGGCTTTTAGCTACTGAATGAACAATGCTATGAAATTTGTTGTGTTATTACAGGTTTTACTTAGTAGTTTATATTTTTTTTCGACATTATCAATACATTTATCGTGGGATTTGTATGTGGTCTTTTCACTACAAACCATTTTTCCATGGCTAACTTGATTTTTTTTCTTTTTATACCAATAGAATCTTTTTGATTTAATTCTACACAAAATTTCAGTTGGGTTGACATAATCTATAAATTGCATAATTTTTCATGAGATTTTAGGAACTGGCCACTCTATCCCATTATCTCCTGGCTTAGTTACCTCATGAGTGATGCCTTATTGATGTCACTTAATGAGGTTTCAACTAGTCTTCGGACAACTGACTAAACACACAACCTATGATTATGTTCGGAAGCAGATTTCAATTATGCAACATTTTTGCGCTAAATTTACCATGTATTATCGTTAAAAGGTACAATCATTAATATAATATATTTTAAATACGTTGTTTTTTTTGCCAATACATTATTATTATTATTATTATTATTATTATTATTACCGCGCAAGCCGTAAGGCTTTTAGCTGGAACTTATCATCTTGAACGTTTCGGAAATACATTCAGGTATTGGCCTGTTGATGGAACCTGCATGCAGTTCTGTATCGTTGAGGATGTTACGTTCTAGAACACGGCAAAACACGCAAAAGTCTGCTTCTGGTTTATTATTTTTATTTACTACTTTTTTATTATGTTGGGTTGGGTTTTTTCCGAGATTTTCCCCAACCATAAGACATATGTCAAGTATTATATGGCGAGTCTACGGCATCCCTTCACCTCATCTCTCCAAATAATGAAATATTGCATCTCTTGACTTGTTCCACATCTTAAAGCATCAATAATAATGTAAGATCTATGAATACAATAAATTAAATAGTCCACTACTGTGAAGTAATGGTTAGCACGTTTGATCGTGAAACTAGCGGGTTCAAATCTGGTCGAGACAAGTTACCTGTTGTTGATGTTTAGTCAACTGTCCGAAGACAGGTCTGAACCTCACAAGTGATACCAAGACGGCATCACTTATGAGGCAACTACGCCAGGAGATAATGGGATAGGGTGGCCAGTTCCTTTCCCCCTCCATTGCATATATCGCCGACTAGCTACATGTTTGAGGTTTTTCCGCGGTTTTCCCTCAACCCATTAAGAGTAAATGCTGGGTTAACTTTCGGCACTGGACCCCGGACTCATCTCGCTGGCAATATTGCCTTCATCTCACTCAGACGCTAGATAACCACAGCAGTTGATAAAGCGTCGTAAAATAACCAAGTAATTTTCCATTCTGCACTATAATCAGTAATGACATTTTATCTTTTGATTATTTGAATGACAATTTATATACCGATAACATTCATCCTGATGATGATTAATAATAATAATAATAATAATAATAATAATAATAATAATAATAATAATATGTACAATTTGCGTCTTAATTTCAAATGTGTAATTTTTCTGGTAGTAAAACCAAAAATTATGTCCTCATCCTATAGCAGCAACTTCTTTAGCTAGCTAGCAATATCCTGATTCAATATACGCATGCTCGTTCAAAAAAACCTACACAAATACACTCTATGTATATTTAAGTACTGTAAAAATATAATGTATGTATATATGGATGCTGTAGGTGGAACTGGGGCTGTCTGAAAATGGAGAGCCAGAAGGCAATGATAATGAAGCGTTCTCACACGAATGGTTTGATGAGAATTTCGTGCTCAGTGATACTCAACGGGAAGCAGAACAGCTGCGGCTACAACAACTGCAAATTGAACAAGAGGTTAGTAGAATTCATGTTTTAGCCTTACAATGAGTTAAAATGATAAAAAGTAATAAAGTTTGAGGTTTTTTCATTCTTTGCACCTTGTCATAGTTGATTATTGTCCAGTGCACAGGAATTTTGTCATTTTAACCTCCTTTTCATCAAACTTGAAGATTTTCAAGGCCTAGGCGGAGTTCGAAGATAAATTATGTTAAAAACATAATTATTGGCAAATTTCTCAGTTTCATGATGAAGAATACAACAAAAAGGTGTACATTCCATCAGAAAAAAAGCATTATATATCGTCGTTGTTCCTGCAATAACTCCTATGTAACATATTTATCGATTTTCAGATTTTTGCTCTATTAAATAACTTAAATAGTGAGTATATCAAAACCAGCGTTGATGTACTCTTGTGAAACGTGGACACTAAGAACCAGAGAAAGGTCAAGATTGGAAGCAGCCCAAATGAGGTTCCTACGACCATTGTTGGGAATTACTAGAAGAGATAGGATTAAAATACTTAATAAGAGAGCAATTGATGGAAGAAAACATTATTGAAGAAATACAGAGGTATCAAAAATGCTGGAAAGAACATATCCTACGAATGCCCCCTCCAAGATATCCATGGCAAGCTCTATTTTATAAACCTTCAGGAAGAAGAAGAGTTGGACGACAAAGGAGGAGATGGAGTGACCAGTTTAGTTAGCTTCGGAACAGGTCTAAAGGCCTAAACCTTGTGAGGAAGAAGAAGAAGAAGAAGAAGAAATAGTGATACAGCAAATAATAAAATCTCCTATATGTAATTACATTTCTTTGTTTCGAAAATGTAAGAATTCACAGTCTCCTATGCACTACTGCCATAGGATGAATAAATGTGTTCTCTCTTCCTACTGAAAAATTTTATATTTTGCACATAGGAGTTATTGCAGGAACAACGACGATATGCTTATGTTTGAAATCTCTATGATTGTAATTTAAGCTTCTTTTCTTTCAAGCCAACACCAATCCTTGTCTAAAAGTTTATGTTTTTGTGCATGTCACTTGAAAACTCGCTCAGTTCATAGACCGGTCCTTTCATAAAAATTGACTCAATGCATTTTGCGATCACACCCTTCAATTATTTTATTGATACAAGTTAATTTTGTATTATATTAAATTTGTTTCCATATGGTTATAAATTCTTACTTTATAATCTATCCTATTTTTTAATTTAATTTTAATTATTATCTGGTTGTGCAGAAGAGTGTCAAGTGTTACAGTTTTAGGTCCTTTATTTTCCATTTTTAATAGTCCACAGAGTGCTGGTAAGAAAAAACGGCCACATTCACGCGAATAAAATGTAGAAGTTGCTGCAAAGACAACATCGTTTGCAGACATTAAGTTGGGAAACGGCAGCGTGTTATCAAGAGTCAGAATCTTGTTTATCGCTATGTCTGAAAACTTTTAATAAATCTGACAAAGAAAAAAAAAATCAATTAGGAACAGAAATACGACAAAATATATTTGTTCCTAAAATTTTAAAAGTTTAAATTTTATATTAAATACCTAAAAATAAAATTTCAATTTATAATGACTTTTACTTCATGAGAAAAAATATATAAAAATTATCATCTGACATTATTCTTATAGTAACAGATTCAAATATAACAGAAACTAAAACATACCGGTACGTATAAATTTCACTATCTCTTTTATAGCTTCTATGCTAGGATCGAATATTTAACTATTTTTACTATGTATAAGTGTTCTGTCTTGTCTATTTATTCCCGTTTATGACTATAGATATATTTTCTACTTCTTTTCTACTTCGAAATCGAACCTGCTATTTGCTGAATAAACACATGAAGATACACATGTATACACTCACTAGGGTTGCCAACCCTCTCGTATTTCCCGGGATCTCCTGTATTTGTCCCTAATTTTTAAGTCTCTCAGCTTCGGTATTATTCTTCTCTTTGAGCATTTTTCACCCTTATTTTTGCATAATGTAAACATTTTTATTCTAAACATTTGATTTTGCCGTGAATGATGATTGTTTATATGATGAATATTATTGTTCAAGAGATGCATTGAAATTTGCAGTCTTTATACAGTAGAACTTTGAATTGAACGGAGGGGGCACTGTAGCCCGGCACTGCAAGATCTATTGCACTGATTCTCTAGTGACGTATTCCCAAACCCACACCAACTGACAACACTAAGGTTCTCTGTATGCCCAGGTTTCGAGCAGGCAATCCCACTCGTCCCTAGGCCAGCACCCTCTGTGAGTTTGGAGAATGCTTCGAAATGATAACAAAATGGAGAAATGGTGACGGAATGATGTAAATCCCTAATTTGAGGAAAAATGGGAGAACTCCGGGAAAAACCCCAACTGCGACCTTGTCCACCACAGTCACTATGAATTTTTTTCAATGAAAAAATCCCAGATCTGACCAGGAATCGAACCCAGGCCGCCTGCGTGACAGTCTGAAGGTCTGACCTTTCAGCCACCGCAGAGGTCTTATACAGTAGAAAGTAATGCTTGCCAGAAATGAATTTTAGTGCTCACCCGTCTAAAATTAAACCGTGTTAATATTATAAATTTGGAAATACTGACTAGTTTTGTTCTAAGCATATCAAGTAGTAACGCTCATACAAAGAGGGTGTTTCATCTCATGAACAATAATCGTACAGATGTTCGAAACATGAGCACGACACATTTAATAAAATCAGAGCTGAAAACTGCAACTATTACATGAGACAAAATGTCTCAAAATACTCTTAATTTAAGCCTAGCTGCCGAAGCGTAGAATCAAGTTGGGTTTTAGTAATTGAACCGAATAATTTGTCTGTTTTCTATGTGAACTTTTGTCGATTCCTTAGTCTCCCGTATTTTCTTCCAAAAAAAAGGTGGCAACTCTAATACTCACTCTAGTGTGGTCTGTTTTGTTTCTACCGGTGTGATTAACCAAACAAAATCTGCAGCATCTAATATGGAGTACCGGTACCTCATTCTGTCGCTGAACCACTCAAATGTTAGAAACAATTTCCTTATGTTGCAGATCCAAGAACTGGAACAAGCCCAAGAACAACTGCCATGCTTCTACTTTCGCGAGATTCCGGACAAACCACCTCCACCTTATACACCACCAGACCAGACCTCCAGAAACTGCGCAGCTTCCACTGTTGGAGTTGCACACAGAGAAAATGCAGAAAATTCTCACTTCATTCCTTCTTCAGCAAAAGAACTCACATCTTTAACACTGGAAGTCACTAATTACTTGCATAATGTGCTGGCATGCAGTGGAGACTTAGAGCAAGTGGAAGCCCCACCTGAATTCTACGAGGACAATGCCTTCACTCACCTGAGTGACATTAGACAATGCAGTAGACGAATCTTCAAGAAGCTGGTCTTTGATTTAATAAGAGACATTGTGAAAGAAGTCTATAGCTGGGAAAGCGAGAGGCCTTGTGCTCCATGGGAATGGTCCGCCTTTTCCCATAAAAGAAGAAAATCTCCACCTAAGTCCAAAGAGATGTTACAGGAAATGGTACAGAAGCAAGTAATCACTTTCTTTGGGTATACACCAAAGACATACAAAGAGAGAATTGAGATTCGATGGAGTCGTAAGAAAAGAGACTACGTAGATGAAATTCTCATGAAGGAATCCCGAGAGAGGGAATCTACATGGAATAATTACGATGAAGACGAGGTGATTGTGAAAAATGAGATTACGTTAGGAATACTTGATTCATTAATTGGTGAGACTGTGCAGATTGTTTCGAATATAAGAAAGGCTAAACTTAAGAATGTGTATGATTTGATAAATATTTTCTAGTCAAGTAACTTCAAGTAGCAGGTTGTGAGTTTCTATCTTAGTAAGAGTGACTTCATTATAAAACAACCATAAGTTCAAACAAGTGCGTCGTCAAAGGCTTACAGAGCTGTCTGTAACTTGCTCAGACTTAAGTTGTCATTGATAAGGGAAGACACTGTAAATCTACAGTACAGAGAAGAACTCTGACCCAGGGAGAATTACAGGATAATTGGCCATCACATTGATAAAATTCATGCATTGTGAACAGATGTCTCTGTAGAAATACGTCCTGTGAAAATGTAGAGGTCTCTGACAAACAACGTACAAAAATAAGCCGCAGCAGTGAAAGAAATTATGAAGACCATCTTTATAATGATTTATAACTGAAACCTGAATCCAAAAAGAAATTAACTCCAGTTTTATAGAAATATGGGTACATGTGCAATTACGTTGTTTTCGTTACTTTACATCTGTATGTCTAGACTATGGCACCACTTCAACACCCAATTACGAGATATCAATGGTTTTCAAAGAAAGATGCAGCAACAACAAACATTCTTTTTTTTTTCTAAGAATGTGATTCAATGGACCTGAGCCCCTCTTGAATTTTTTTATTTTAGTAGG
Source organism: Periplaneta americana (assembly GCF_040183065.1). Taxonomy (NCBI): domain Eukaryota; kingdom Metazoa; phylum Arthropoda; class Insecta; order Blattodea; family Blattidae; genus Periplaneta; species Periplaneta americana. The sequence continues at coordinate 32,931,049 of NC_091123.1, read as the reverse complement.
TTATTCTACGACGCTTTATCAACAGCTTAGGTTATTTAGCATCTAAATAAGATGAGGGTGATAATGCCGTGAAATGAGTCTGGGGTCCAACACCGAAAGTTACCCAGCATTTGCTCATATTGGGTCGAGGGAAAACCCCGGAAAAAACCTCAATCAGGTAACTTTCCCCGACCGGGAATCGAATCCGGGCCACCTGGTTTCACGGCCAGACGCGCTAACTGTTACTCCACAGGTGTGGACCTCCTCTTGAATTCTGAGATTCAATTTAAATTTGGAATTTTATAATTGATTGAAAATTAGAGATAAAACAACTTGTAATAGATAGCCTGTATCAAACAGAAAGAAAAATATGGGATACTGTAAATTCAGATGATGGTATGAGATCATTGCAGGTCACACGTGGCTTTATGATGTATATAATGACAGGGCTGCCACGTTAAAATTCTGAAATAAGCTGGAAATCGTGTTCAAAAAAAGCTGATGACAACAACAAAAAGCAGACACCACTAATTTTTTTCATAAGAAAGATTATAAATAAATACATTACCATACATACAAAAATAAATTATTAAGCTTTGAAAATGTAAAACACATAACATATACAGCCAGATTACTATGAATTACTTTTATTATACTATTCAGTGGTATGACTAGCTTTATTAAAATATGGTATGTACTTCACTTGTACATGGCACTTTCCCTCATGGTGTATTTTGCAACATGCAATGGAAAAGAGAGTTCTATCATCATTGAGGAACAAAATTAGGTTTCATTTTATCATCTCTATAAAAATGTAAATTGAATATATAAAATAGACACTGGCACTCGTGGAAAAAAGCTGACATATCTTAGAAAACACTGATGTCAACTTTAAAATTTGACACTTGGCAGCCCTGAAATGATGATTATGATGATTGATTATGAGAGCTTGTAGTTGGTCCATGAACTTAACTCTAGTAAACTGATAAGGTTCTAATGTAAAAATACACACCAAACATCATTAAGTGAACATATTATGAGCAGGTTCATAGAGTCACTAGTGCCAAGAAGCATAGACCACTTAGTTCGTCAGGAACTATCCAGAGTGCACTACTGACAGTGGACCTATATTATTCTCTTAATGAATGATGATGGTAGAGAATTGTTGGGATGTTACAGGGGAATAGGAGTACCCAGAGAAAAACTCTGTGTTGCCTGGACAACTGGCTTGCTCTACACAAGTTACAAATTCAGGGTGGAGCAGAATTTGAACTCGGAATATTGCAGGAAAGATTATTACATATGGAGTTAATTAATTTATGAATTATGATCATTATATTACCTCGTCTGTTACATAATTAAGTACTGTGGGAAAAACTTGGTAACTACATATAGTTCATCCTAAAAGTGAAGAAATAATTTTACTGTAATACAATATCGCAAATTACAGATAAGGAAATTAGCTTAAATTGTTTAAGTTTTATTTTTTCTGAAAAAAGCAGTGTCACGAAATTACTCAAGTTGTTTTTTCCATGCTCATGTTTTATGAGATATTCCAAATATATCCTAATTACTTACACTGGGTGTTTCAAAAGTGAAGGTAAAAAATTTAGGGGTGAGAAGTAAAACCGAAGAGAAGCAAAGAAGTTCCAGTAAACATGGGTCTGCAAATTAACTGTTTACAAGATAATGATTTTTTTTTCTGGTTGGGGCCACCATTGAACTGAGTGCCTAGATATGGTAAAGTGGCAACATTCATGCTTCATACATATGCAGCACTCTCCCCATCCCATTTCCTTCTAAGTGTCAAACAATATCTAAACAGACGTTATGGTGAATGGTTAATAGGTAGAGGAGGACCTATACCTAGATCATCAGATTTAAATCCTTTGGATTTTTGTGTATGAGGTTATGCAAAAAGCCTGGTTTACATAACAGACCACCACACCTAAAAAATTGCCACATCGAATTGTAAATGGCTTCCAGCAAATGAAGAATAACCCCAGGATTGCTTGTGCACTTTGCAAGTCTTTGTGAAGAAAACTAGACAGAATCATTTAAGTGCATGGTCAGCATTTTGAACACCTGCTGTAAAATTCTTCAGTTAAGATGTTCATACTGAACTATACCTTGTTTATCAACAAACTTCACTGTCGTTCCAACAAAAAGTTTCTTTTATGTGCATTCAATCACATTTTTGTGGTGTCTGAAGCCAAAATTATAAATTTTACTGTCTCGTGATTGATAAATTAAATAAAATTGTCACTGTTTTTGTTGGAATTAGTACTTAGTATTTCGTTACCTCAGTGGGATATCTTGCAAAAATCATATTTTAAATAATGAGGACAAAAATTGAACATCAAGTGCAATATGTAAACAAACTTTTGCTTTAATATGAAGCTAAAACAACAAGAAACTGACAAGCACCACTGATCTACAAAATGAAGCTAACTTAAAACTTATTTATCTCGAAATCACAGTTTGTCAAGATAACACACTGTACTTTCAATGTAATTTATTTAGCGCATCCCAATCAGCACAAAATGGCTTTATCTCGTAAATGGTTAATTTGCAGAACCATGTTTACTGGAACATTTTTGCTTCCCTTCGTTTTTACTTCTCATCCCTAAATTTTTTACCACCACTATTGAAACATTCTGTAGCTATATATCGGTCACACTGAAAATAATGGTTATCAGCTTTACCTTTGTACTATTACTGTAAGCACTATAGATAACTCTGCTGACATTTCTCAATTGTTTATTTTAGCAAATAGAGTATATCACGAAATTAATAGTACAGTTATCTCATTTTCAACGAAATATGTGCTTTGAAGTTTTTACACCATAAATCTTAATTATGATTAGTTGTTTATCAGCCCTCTTCAGTATAGTCACTTAGATATCCATGAATTTCTTTTATGTGGCATGGGGCGTTTGGAAGGTGAAATTAATCATTCTGATGATAAGGCGAAAATAAGAACTAGTAGAGTTAAGTTTTAATATCGACGAAAAATGATGATTAAATTTCGTCTGGAGACCTCTGATTTAGGGGCAGAGTCTTTTTAATGTACTGTAAATTTACAACTCGGAATTTCCAACTTCATTTCCCTTCTGAAATAAGTGACATTAAGAATTTTTATCACTTTCAGCTAAACCTGAGATCTAATGGAAAACATGGTAACCACTCGCCCACCTAAGACAACTGTCTAAAAACAATTTGTCCATATATAAGTTCTGTTGCATGACTGAAGCAGAATATGTTACAAGTATTTTCATATTACTGGTAGTACCTACTGGACATAGTATAGCTATATACTGTACAATATTCACAAACTGTAATCAAACTGCATTCCTGTTTACCTCATTTGTTATTTGCACCTTTCACAGTTAAAATAAAATAACTATTGATGATTTTTTCCACTTCAGAGCATGTTTTGTTATTATTAGTCACTAGTATGTAAGTAAGAATATCAAAGTATTCTGAAAGTTTTATACTAGTTTCAATTTTTTTAATCGACAAAGCAGAAATACATCTGTTCTCAAATTTCTGGATTATCGAATATTAATTTTTTTATCATTTACTCTGTAACTTACTGCAATAAGCTATAGTTTACTTGGCTAGAGTTTGTTATGAATTAAGGAAAAGCACTAAACCACATACAGCTGGTGCTCATATACCATTTGATATGCCCCCTGTTTCTTGTGTTGCTGTAACATTTGATATGGATCCGGGACCCAGTGGCGAAGCTCTTCAGAGGTTTTTGAGCCTTAGCCTACCCAAAAAAATTTAAGTTATTATACAGCAAAACCTCGATAAGACATGCCCGCTTACTATGCTATCCCGTGTAATACGCTTTTTTTGTCCGGTCCCTTCACATTTCATATATAACGCCTTTATAAAATGCCCCGTTTGTTGCGCTCGTCCCGCATAATACGCTATTTTTGTGGAATATTTTCGATGTAATTTTCAGCAATGTACTGAAACAGCAATGAAACATCTTGGTCATTGAACTCACTTGTGCCATTAATCTGAAAAGTATTGGTATTCGACCCTTTACCTGCGCATTTAAACCTTCATACTTCATACCTTAGTATACCCCACCCTCTTGTTACGTTCTCTTATTCGACTCCTTATCTGCGTGGTTAAAGCCTACATACAGTTACAATACCTCACCCTCTTGCTAATCCTCTCTCTCAAACAACATTCCTCACTCGGCCGTAATAAAATTCTGGAAATTTTTATTGGGCAGTTTGTTGTTCTTTAGTGTATTGAAGTGTCTGTGAATATCACTACAATGAGTGTTAAACGAAAAGCACTTTCTGTGTCGAAAAATTGGAAATCTTTCAAAAGTACGATGAGAACAGTACTCTTACTCAGAAACAACTCTCTGATTCATCAGGAATCCCATCATTGATATTAAGAATGATAATAAAAAATCGCGACTCAATCACTACAGCTACGACGTCAGGACGATGTAATCGCAGAAACTGAAGTGTGGTAAACATGAGGACTTGGAGAATACGCACACGGCAAACAACTATAAATGACTTTTTTTTTTCGAAAGAATTAAGTACAATACATATTGTAAATGTCTTTGACATATAGTATAGTAATTACATAATGGAGTAATACTATATTACTTTTCATGAATCATGTATTTCGATAAAGAAAAATGCTAATAGATACTGTATACAAGTCAAAATTAGTATACCCGCCTAATACGCAGTCCCGGTTAATACGCGGTTTACACTCGGTCCCTTAAACAGCGTCTTATCAGGGTTTTACTGTACTTAGTAACAGTATAAGTTCGTAAAAATGATGTACTATAATTGATAAGAGAAAGTTCATAATGTCAAGGCATATGCAGTGCAAAAGAGAGTAGGTGTGTAAGAAATGGATACCTTACATTCAACATCCCATACCGAAAGACGTAATCACACATAAAACTTGTTGCTGTTTCTCAGATACAGCCTACCCTGATTTTCTTGCCCATAATATTGCTAATATAGTATACTTATTAAGGACTCTGTTGTCAGTGCACCACTTTGATGTAAATTCTTCCCTTTGCTTCTACATATTTCTGTATGTTCAGTTTTTCATATCTAACTGAAATTAAAAATAAGATACGAAATTGTTTAAATCCGGAAAATGATTTATAACTATAAGTACAGTTAAACCAAGAATGGATTACAGTATATTATTTCAAGAAAACAGGCTCACGTTTCCCATTAAGTATATTTTATAACCACCCTTACATTTTCTAAACATTTTAATTCATTTTAAATCTGCAGTGTTTCAATACTATAAACAAATAACAACACACACGCTGCGGAATGGGAAAAAGGAACAAAGGGTGCGAAAAGGAGGCTAAGAGTCCTTACGATATGATTCTCACTACATATATGCACAAACTAAAATGTAAAAATTCCTATATGAGCTACAGAAGAATAAGTAATTAAAGCCTTTAAATCAGTTTGACGTATAAAAATTAAACTTCCAATAACACCACCACCAATCTAATAGAAATTCAAATATAATTAAATATGGAAACAAATTAAAATATATTCATACCAGATACTTAAATAAAAAATAATTCAATCTCTCAAATGTGCAGACCATAGATATTGACACTAAAACTATTGAGCACAGTACAAAAAAAAAATTAAGAAATTGAAAATTCGCGTACACTATTCACTAATTTCTTTAAAATCGCGTTTTTTCTTCGCAAAAACATGAGATATTCACGGCATTATGCGGATTTTGCGATGTTTTGCAGGTTCAAATCAGGCATGAAAGGATTGAAGGATTGTATTACTGTAATTAAAATGCGATTGAGAAATATTACTTACCAAATGATTCTAAAGAGAGAAAATAGACTAAGCAGGTGGAAGACAAAGGCAAAAGAGAGAATAAAGAGAAGTTGTGTATTAACAGATAGACAAGGCTGGAAAACAGGTATGGAACAAAGAATGGTGATTAATTAATAATTTAATATTTATTTACGCAATTTACAAAGTCAATTGTAGCCTGTAAGACAGATAGTTCACTGCCTTGTTAGTAATTGAAATGCAGTAAGTTGGATGCTGTCGGATCCATGACTCCATACAGCTGGAAAGTGCTCACAGCTGTGGAGGCAGTCTTCGTGATGTCAGGTGCTGTTTCTGCGCAGGATGTTAGAGACTCTGCTGGCTGCTGCTCGTGGGATGGAATAGCAGAGGTCAAACTATCTGCACCTTCTGTAGCAGGGCTGTAGCTTATCACAGAAGTACCTGAATTTGTAAACATCTCATAATTTCATAATTCTTATTACCACATACAACACATAAATTAGTAGATGGTCAGACATGAAACTCGCAGATAAATATTATATACAGTATGGTATGGATTAGGAGGAGGTCCATGTGCAATTAGGTCACTGATGTTTAATGAGGTCTGTAGAATTTCAGCATCTTATTTCACCAGTCCTTGCCTATTATTCAACAGTTTGAAGAAATCCACAACCTACCTTTCAACAAAATACTGCGTTTTCAGTTCAAAGTATGTCATGGCTCGTTGTATGCCATCATGTGGCTAGTCGATAAACCTAGAGAATTCACTGCAGAGGCATATTACCAATGTGCCAGAGAAGTTGCCTAGCAAGTACAGCATTCATTCTGAAGAGTACTTACCAATACGTACGATAACGCCTGTAGTGGCAGGAATGTGAACTGTTTGGAAACACGTACTGAGGTGAGTTTTTTCCTTACTGTCGAGATATGGGGAGAGGGTTAAGACGATTACTTACGTATTTGTTGACATTAAATTCGACGGTCAACATGGACACGGAGCATTTGATTTGTATTGTGGAATTTTGCCGTACGCAACCAATGATAACAAATACCCTGCGTACGACTTGCCCGCGCAAAACACAGTTCGAAAGAGGTTATGGTAGCACACAGACTTTACAGACCACCATCTGTTGCTACAATGTTCAAGTTATACCATACACGTTCTCAAGTTCAGATTGAACACCTTGATTAATAGGCAACTTCTCTGACATAAAAGCTGAAACTCACCTCAAATCGCTGACTCACAACAGTGACGTCATGACACACTTTGAAATGAACACCCAGTATAATGTCTTCATATTCAACCAATTACTTGGGCTGAAAACAATATAAAACTTTCTTTAAAAAAAAAAAAAAAAAGTAATATACCTTAATGACAGACTGTGCCATTTCGACACTGGTGTAGCATACTGTCATCATCAATCTCTCTTCAACTACTGCAATTCCAGCTCATCTTGATTTCCGGCAATTGCTGTTGTCAGTGGTGGGGGTGTGCTGTTCTTATGGTAGTGGGGGGTTATTTGTATGTTGTGGATACGTTATTGTGTGCTTGTATATTTCGTATTGTTCTAATATGTTCGTTCAATTGTGGATTTTTTAGTGTCGTGTGTAGTAAGCTATCTCCATATCTGTTTCTGTGTTATTGTAGTTGTGATTGTTGTTAGTAATGTGTTCTGCGTAATTTTATGTGATGTTGTTGTTTAGTCAACTGTCCGAAGACAGGTCTGAACCTCACAAGTGATACCAACAAGGCACCACTTATGAGGCAACTAGGCCATGAGATAATGGGGTAGGGTGGCCAGTTCATTTCCTCTCCATTGCATACATTGCCGATTAGCTACAAATTACACTAATCAGACTTCAGGTATAGTTTAATTATTGCTTTAATGTGCTCACTGTGCCTTATTTGAAGTGATCTTTCAGTCTGTTCTACGTAGAAATCTGGACAGCTATTCCATTTTAATTTGTAAACCCCAGTTGAATTGTATTTGTTTGTTTGATGTGATTGTTTAGATATTTCTGTATTGTATTATTTGTTTTATATGTCATTTTATATTTCAGTTTTTTGAATGGAGATGCAATTTTGTGTGTGTTGGTAATACTTGTGATATGTTAATGTTATGTATTTATTCTCGTGTGTTGTTTGTGTTGGTTTGTTATGTTTTTGTTTTGCTCTTTTTATTAGCATGCCCATTACAGCTTAAGGACTTTACTAATAGATGGTAGTATATTATACACACTAGTTAAAGGGTGTAATTGATATCTTGTTATTTGAAGTGTTCTATCAGTGAGGAAGTGTGTTGTGTCAGTGAAGTCTATTGTGTAAGTGAAGTGTGTTGGTGTCAGTGAAGTGGCTGTGTAAAGTATTCGAACAGCGAAATGGTTAGATGTGTTAGTGAAATCAGGTAGAATCAGTGCAGTGAGTGAGTTGACAGTGAAATAAGTGTAGTGCCGAAAGGTACTTGTGCAGATATGAACCTGTCAGACTCGTGGGTCTTAGTTCGAGCTTAGGGTTAAGATGCAAATTAGATTTACTTTAAATGTTATTTTAAGTGACCATGCTTCATTTTAATTTAGGATGCTCCTTGTTATTATTATTATTTTATTATTATTATTATTATTATTATTATTATTATTATTATTAATTATTGTTTTTTATTAGTTGTGTTTATTATTAATTATCATTATTGAGTGTAATTAGTTACCACTGCCACCAGGTATATACCCATTTGCAGTGTGAATAAATACATACATACATACTTATAATAGGATTGTATCCTTTGTCTTGCGCTATATATTTTATTTTATTTAGTTCTTCGACACTTTTAAAGTTTTAATTTTTAAGAAAGTTTTATATTTTTTATGTAAGTGTTAAAGTGAATAGCAAAGACAAATGAAAACAATATAAAACACAAACCTTGTGCAGCTGAACTGGCTGCAATGGCTGAAGAATCAAGAGCAGTCTGCGGTAGAATCACTACATTGCTGAAAGTTTGGCCACGACCCTGCAGACTCACACTGATGTTTGCCAACTGCTCAAAATCTCCATTAGACGTCATGACAGAGATAGCAGACTGAGGATGAACGCTCTCTGCAATGCTTGTAATCACTAAAAGAGTGCAAATCTTATCAATTAGACTTAAGAAAGTAAACTTTCATGAACATAAATACTACAGTTTATTATAATTATTAACCTGAAGGTGGTGATGACGTAGGCAGTTCCAAAATATGAAGAACTTCCTGAGCTGTCGTCCTCGTCAACATGTCCGCACAAGGTTCATCGGCAGGGCCCAACACAGTCATTGTTTCAATACTCTTACTTTGCAGGGCAGATGGTGTAGTCAGCACTGGGATAGCAGCCCCTTTCTCTGGGTTTACTCGCACTTTGCTTGACTTCAATTTTGCTTGCCGCAGTTGTGCTTGCTGCAATGAAAGCTGTTTCTGAACCTCAAGCAATTTCTGTCTTTGCATCTCCAAATGATTTGAAGCTTCTTGAGGGCAGAGGGAATTAAGTTCTTCTTTGCTTGGGATGTGAATACTGGTAACATCTGGCAATGCAGCAGGGTCATCTTCATCACTGTTGTCGGTTTTACTTGATTTTTCTGTTTAAGGTAAGATATATTTCAGTTATATTTAAAAAAAAAGTTAGTTATACAGTAAAATGTAATTATAATGAACGCCAGTATGACGGAAAATTCAGTATTACGAAATTATTTTCTGTCTCTGGTTTGTTTTTCCGCCACATGTAATTAGATGTTAAGATATTTCAATTTAATGAATTTCCTTTTTACAAAAAACAGTATAACGAAATAAAAATCTCTCTTCCTTGTGAAAAAAATCTAACATTTTAACAAAAAAATATTTCAGATATAAGGTAAATTCGTTAATAAGGACATATTTCATATTATAATAATACTGCAATTACATAATAGTCACGTGGTCATTATTATCATTGTATCTCCAAAGGAGGGTAGCCCTATTTTACGTATGTATGCTAGGGCTATAGTTTTACACACAAAAAAAATAAGTATAAAGACAAATGGAAAAGAAAAAATAAATTAGCTTACACAATGTAAACAAAACATAAACAATCCGTAATTTAGACATTGTGATTGCAAAGCAAACATCAGGCACCAATTTGACACATACAAAAATCAGTTACAACATACATACATAACACTTGTCTTCTTAAAAGCCATTCTCTATAACACAAGTATGCAGCTTTCCGTACCATACATCATAAATTAATACACAATAGTCACACAAACACAATCAAACTATAATTAAGACATTGCGACGATATCAAGCATCCCATAATTAAGACTCACATACATAACAAATCAAGCATCTGCTACAAGACATACACTTCAACATAATAACTACACTTTTAAAAGTTACAAATTTGGCTCCAAGAAGAATAAATAGGACACTGTTACTAAATACTGTTATTTTCTACAAGATCTTAAACACATCTGTAATAAATTTGAGAAATTCCTTTAAGCAACATTGCTTCAGAAGAACTTTTGTTACTGGTGGTGAGAAAGTTGTATCGCACATGCTAAGATGGGTTTCTAGCCGGTATCACTTGCGTTCTTGTAGCGGGCACTCAAATAACAGGTGGTCGACTGTTTGTGGTCTTTAAATACCTAGCTAATGTAGTATGTCTACTACAAAGGAGATGTTTCTGAATTTTGTGTTAGATTTTTCATGCAGCTGTTCCCAAACAACATGGCACCTCTTATCCCACAACGTCCTTCAAACAGCTTGAATTTTGTACTCTTACTATGCCTTTCTTTAAACTGAAAAATTTTAGAGAAATGTATAGTAAAAGTACACCTTTTTATATTTTTAAGTGTACTTTCCAGACCTACATGCAAAATATGCGCAATTTACAGGTAAATGAACAAACAAGCTTTTTTTTTTTTTATAAAAATAACATATTTCGATAGAACAAAATTTCACTATAACGAAATAATTTCAGAGAGCCCTAGGATCTCGTTATACTGGTATTTTATTGTATACAATTAATGAGATATGAAAGAAATGAATGGAACGAATACGTCATATCACACTGGAAGTTCAAAAAAAAATATATATATATATATTTCGAGTAACACATTAACTTTTACTCACGATTGTTTTTCTTCTGTTTTTCCTTTGGATGGTCTCGCCACCACTTCTTTAGGCCATGTTCAGGAGGCTCTCGCTCTCCTTGCGTCTTCCTCATCTGGTCATTGACCAAACAAATAGTGGCATAGGAGCACCCTGCATTAGTAAGCATCATATAACCATACTAACAGGCGTGCACACAAGATAGAATGCAAGTTACGTAATTCCTTTCAATATTCTACACAATTATGACCCGGTTTCTTCAACCTTTGTTAAATTATAACACTGTGTTATTCCATTTTAACTGTAAACTTAACAGTTGAAGCATTTCTTCAACTACTGTTAGTAGTAACAGGCTGTTAAAACCTATGTTAATTTAACTGCTCAATTTCATGCAGTTAAATCATTTAACTCTCTGTTAGCGTAGAAGTATCCAATATGGCTGGTGCATTAGATGCTGAACTTATACATCTGGATTATTTAGAAAATGATATCCATGAATACATAAACAGAGGGGATGATTTCTGTGATTTGACAGACCAGAAGTTCATACAGAGGTAAAAGCTATTTTCTGCCAAGCCTCACTTTTCGCTTTCAACTTAGATCCGTTTGTTTGTTTATTCTCATTAATTGGTTCATACTGCGAAATTATTTCCAGCAGAAGACTTCTCTAGAACGAAGAGAAATTGGTCCCATGATTTCTATTTGTTCCAGTGTTTTCCATTTCATAACAGCAATACCAATACGGCACTCCATGCTATTGTGATACAGACGAGGAAAGAAGCAGAAATCAAACCTGAGAGAAAAGAAAGACTTCTATTCTCTCTGAATCAAACAACGGAAACAAGCGAGAATCGCAATTGTCAGAGTTCAGAAAACAGAAGTGAGCCTATAGTTGGTTATAGGTTATGGTTAAACTCTAGAATCTCTGGTCCTAACAGAGAGTTAACAAACAGAATGTTAAAATGTGAAATGTAAAGTTGAAGAAACGCAATATTTTTAACAGCAATTCATACTTTTAACTTACAGTTAATTAACGCTATGTTAGGTGCATTTTAACAAAGGTTGAAGAAACCGGGGCTATATTAGTTTTTAATGCAAGTCTGCTGAGAAAGCACATGAATGAGAGAATGAGTGGCACAAGGAGCATGGGAAAAGAAAAGAAAAATAATGATGGGGAAAAAAAAACTAATCCATGAGTCCAGATGTAGAAATGGGAGAGTAATAAGGGGCACATGAAAGAAATAACTTAAAAGACTCTAATGCAGTGTCTGTTGGGGATTTTAGAAGCATAATGGCAAAAAAAATTCGTGAAATTCTTGCAGTGTGGCTTGCTGCTCTGTTCCATTGAAACAATGAGTTTTCATTCACTGGAAAATGGACGAATTGTGGTGTAAAAAAGTTCTGTATCATTTTAACATATCACACTGAATTGAAAGTCACTACATTTCCGGCCTCATTCTCAAAAAAGAATGGACCGATTATTCCAGTTTATGAAACCATGCACCATACCATTACCTTTTGGGCACGGAGAGGTTTCTCATGAAGTGAAATCAATTAATTACAGTTTGCAGTAATGATGAGCACCATTTAACAAAACATGGTAGAGACAAACAACTTGGTTACTAAGGAACACGGAGATAGTGACGTCACCGCCTAAGGAGTCATAAACTGTAACGTAAGTAGGTAGAAAAGAGACGGTTATATTCATTCTCACCCTCTCCATATGAACAGTACACTCCCATCAAATTTTTCCGTTTGACTGTCCCATCTTGTACAAATTTCTGCAAACATTCATTACGCTTACCTGTCACCATGGAAATGAATTTGTAGCAATTTGCTTTGGTGCCACCAGAAGGAGTCAACATCTCAGCCAAGACTCGCCTGGCTTCACGCTGGCCCAACTTTGCTGTGACTCGCCAGGATTCCAACAACTTTGAGTGTGTGTGAACCATCATCACGCATTTGTCATTACAGCAAGATTCATTCACCAACTCCGGGATTGGCTTCAACAAACCCCTGACATTCTTGCCATTTACTCTTTCAACACGGCAGCCTCTACTCAGACAAACAGAAGTCAACTATAATTTAATAAAACAGCAAATATAACAATTGCAGAATATATTCTAAATTTTATTACGCTATTTATAAAATGACAATTCTAGACAATTTGCGAGATTTCCCTTGTATTCCACTTCATTTAGTATTAAAGTCTAAATAGTAGATTTGTATTGCTTTTAATTTGATATTTTAGTGACAAAATACCAGCGTTCACAAGTATGATTTTAACCACAGTTAATGATAAAATGAATTGATATGAAAGAGTGAGAAGTGATCAGCACTCTAATGGTTAGGAACACATTTTATTTACTATTTAACAGCAAATATTATATAATTTCATAATATGCATTCGAAAACTAAAGAAACTCTCTTTCTTGATGAAAATGCAAGTAAAATGCTGTGGAATTAAAAAAACCTGCATATTTGAATTACAGTGGACATCGTGTAATCAGCTTATAGTTGGTCACACATAGTATAAAAAAATGACGCAACTAGAAAACAGTGCCATTAATGTGATGACATAACATAATACAACACCTAGTGCCAAGTCAGATGTGGTGAATCAATCCTGAACTTAATTTTTTTTATTTCAATTGTCACTAGCTGCTTGTTCGAAATAACGTTGAACAATTTATTTACTACAGCAACTATTCTTGTTTAAAACGTGCTTCCAAACAAATCTTGTGATTAGGACACATTCTGCACTTCATGGTTTACTTGAACGTAACTAATATAATTTCTATAACTTTCACTGTAACACTCATATAGTGGGAAATAGATATTTAAATAAAGCTTATGAAATAATATGAATCAAAATTAATGTTTTATTAGGAGTTAATTTCCGAGTTGCTTACAGTGCAGTATTGAAGCTTCGACATATAAATGTAAGAAAGTTTCAATCTAAGAATTAATTTGATTAATACTCTAAATAAAAGTATGTTTCCTACCTATTAGGAGAAGTTTTCAATTTCTTATGCAAGAAATTATTTGAATATGTGAGAATTCTTTGAGCAGCTCTTTCACACAAATGCAGTTCCTCTCTCAGATACCTCCGGTTCTTGAGGACAAAATCTTCAAATCCTTTACTTCTACGTTTCTGCAGACCTCGAGGTATTTGTGGCTTCTGTTTACTGTCCTTTTCAGTACCTAATTTGACTTCTTGGCCTGCAGTAACCTACACACAAAACAAAAATTTATTTAGCATAAGTTGTTATTAGCAAATAATAAGCCAGCAGTAAATTTATTCAATTTGCTGTCATATTAATAGACAATAATTTTAAGTATCCACCTCGATGCAATCTCTGTTCAATATAAGACAATATGAAATAAAATTAACACCAAAAGCGAAGTATTTCTCCATGTAAGGCATGATTAAACAGAAATTTAATGTGATCTCTTTTAAAATGGTAATTATATGTATAAGGAAAATATTTTATATAAGAAAGAGATCTTTCGTATTTCTTAGACATCATCGGGGTTGTGCAATTACCATAAAAACATTAGAAGAAAACAAAGTTTTTGCAATGGTTATTGTTATTTATTATGTATGGCATAAGAGGCTTTAAAAATCTTCTTCTTCTTCCTCTTCTTCTTCCTCCTCCTCCTCTTCCTCTTATTCTTCCTCCTCCTCTTCTTCTTCTTCCTCCTCTTCCTCTTATTCTTCCTCTTCCTCCTCCTCTTCTTCTTCTTCTTCCTCCTCCTCTTCCTCTTATTCTTGTTCTTCCTCCTCCTCCTCTTCTTCCTCTTCCTCTTATTCTTCTTCTTCCTCCTCTCCTTCCTCCTCTTATTCTTCTTCTTATTCATATTCTTCTTCTTCTTCTTGAGGATAAGTCCATTTGTTGTCTCACAGTTCAATTCAGTGCAGTTCTTTTCTTTTCCTACAGTTACACACACATATGAAGATACACTCACGGAATTCAAAGCGGTTACTAAAATTTTGAAATTAAATCCAAATAAATTGTCATTGTACTAGTACAAGAAATAAATATCACAAGTTTTCTCAATTAAAAAAAAAGTGAAAAAAAAAAAAAAACAGATTTTTAGTTACAGCCACAACTTCACACACATAAGATATATAATAATAAAAAAAATAATATTGGAAATGGAATAGATACACGATACCTCCAGTGAAATACCCAAACCAAAAATGATACATTTCATATAACTAAAACATACTTTTAAACAGTAATAAGAAAAAAGGAAATATAAGAAGTATCTAGAAGTTTGAAATGTGCATTTATTACAAAACATGATAAGGTGAAGAATAAATATTACCTCATTTGTTTGAAGAATATTCTTCTGTTTTATTAACTGCTTTGCTTCCTTCATTAGTGACAGTAAGTGCAATGCTCGTCCTTCAGAACCTTCACCATCTTTACCTAAAATTAAAATCAGTGTTGCTACAGTCATAACAATGGCATATTTTTGTGTAATAATTATATTTTACTCATAATGTATATTCCTATTTCAATATTTCAAAGATCCAAAACTAATTCCTGATCTACCTCGAAAATCTGCCGTGGCCATATTTAGATTGATTACTGGTCATGATTGCCTCAGCAAACACCTCCATTGTATTGGAGTACTGAATTCTCCTAAATGCTTATTGTGCACCAGAGAAGAGGACATGGAGATGGAGCACCTGGCTAATTGTAAAACTCTTAGGACATTTGTGGACCTTCCATCAAAATATTGGGAAGCAAGAAGAATGATGACTTCATTGTTAAATCCAGAGCACGCACACACACGCGCACGCGCACGCACACACACACATATTCCTATTTCATGTTTGCAACTTTTACATCATAATTATTATTAATGAGTGCAAATACTGATCATATAAAGTTCATATTTTCAATCTAAATTTATTACTGTATTTTCTCGAATACCCTGAACACTTTCCAACAATGTGACCTCCGTGAGCTCCAGATTTCAATCCGGCCGACTTTTGGTTATGGAGTTACCTTAAAGAATGAGTTTTTCTGACACAGCCAACAATCCTACTGCAACTGAAAGATGCCATCTCGCAAGAAATTGCCAATATTCCAAGACATTATCTGCAAAATGCTGTGCATGGTGTCGCAGACAGAATGCTGTATGTTGAACAAGAGAACGGCAAACATCTTCCCAATGTTTTGTAAACCCCGTTGTTTGCTCAACACTGTGATGTTTTTGTTTTTTTCCTATCTTAAATATTATGTTTGAACTGACTTTTGAATTACCCTATATATAACTAAACAAGAATACAAACAGTTTGGGTAAATGTCAATTTTTACTCTCTCATTAGTCGAAGTATGAAGATAAAGAAAAACAATCAATCAGAGACTTTCCTCATAAGGAAAGAGTGGTTTTGGTTACTCCATCTGTCTGCCTGTCTGTGTGCAGTAATTTCTCTTAAAGACTGTAGAAACACAAATTGAATGTTTGCCATAAACATGACAGACACTAACATAATTACCTTCTCCAGAGATATACTTCTGTAGACATCGGCAAGCAGTTGTTTTAAATACTGATGGACAATAAAGACGACGGGCATCAGGTTCCTGAAGAGATGCAGCCAATGATGCTGCGAACTCAGCAGCCTTCTTCAGATAGTCGTCCTTTGCTTCTTGTGTGGGAGGTTCCTGAGCATAATTTTTAAGTATTTCTTGTGGTAAATATATGACAATTTATAGTAGAGCTATGCTTATATTAATAGTACATTATGCAACGAGCCTATAATGGTAGTAATTAAGACGCGAGTATGTTTATGAAACGAGCTTCTCGTTTCATAATTTCCATACGAGCGTCTTAATTACCATTATTGGCAAGTTTCATACGACTTTTTATGCTCGACCATATTTTTAACTTGAAATTATTCATAAGTATTCATGTTTTTCTTATCTGACTGGGGAGCGGAACTGACCTTGTGCAATATCTCGTAAATTGTGAGATGTGCGCAGACGCGAAAGTATTGATTTCTTCCGAGAAACAAATATCATTGACCTTGATATAATCTGGAGAGTAAAATAAACATTAATCTTGATATAACCTTGAAATTGATTTAAGACATTGAAAAACGAGATGACAAATTGAATTTATTTGAATATTATTTACAATTAACGCTAATTATTATAGTAACAGAACATAACCTTCTGCGACAGTATTGGATTTCCAGCCTCTGTGAAGTTTCGCTAATTGTCTTTCGATTGCATATCCGAGAATAATCGATACTTGCGCTTTCATATTGCTACAATGATGTTTTCTGATTGGTGGAACACCTGAACTTTAATGAATAGGTGTACTTTAAAGGGCTGCTACCAGGTGTATAATTACTACATTTCGGCATGGTCGAGCATAAAATTACTTAGGCAACATTTTAAAATGGTAATGAGCACTACATTAACTTTTAATTGTGTGAATTCAACATAGATGTTACTACTATCAATCATAATTGTTACCATAAAAAATTCCACACTTCAATCAATAAAAAAGACTATTGTTGGAACTACTATATTAGTTTAAACACGATATAAATTATGCTGATTTGTTTCTGCCTGTTATATAGTGGGAAATTCTTGACAGAAAATGCCTGCACTAGTAGTTTGTTGACATCTTGTTTTGGATCCAACTGTACAGATTTTCCACCATGTTGATTCTAGATATCTTTTGTGAATTAAGTTTAAGTTTCTGAGTGTTTATTTCATTCATTTGTTTACTGGCATGTTCAAACCCATTTTGTAATTCCAAGTATGACAGTTCAATGGCAGTTGTGTAGAGGTCTTATTTGGGTTTGTGGGCCTACTAGTTTGCATCAATGGAATTCGTTTAAAAACATTAATTATATTTTATCACATTATTATAAGTATTTGAGTTACTTCTCATTGAATAATAGTGCGTTTTATGGAGTTATGGGAAGAAGTATAAAGAAATGGTGCCAAAAATTATAAAAATAAGAACATTTCGCGTTATTGCACAATGAATGCGAATTTCATGGCTCTCTAATAATAACAAATTCAACATTCACAAGAATAATCTAATGGACGAACCAAACCATATACATGAGCAGACAATTGGGCATGCAATAACAATAATAATAATAATAATAATAATAATAATAATAATAATAATAATAGAGCGTGACATTGAAGATGTTAATGAGATTTATTTAATCTTTAAGTATTTATAAAAGTTTCCTTTATTTCTACAGTGAAAGTGTAGTGTTTTGGGCATCATTTAAACTATATAAATTAGAAATGTAAACGGAGTTTAACCGCTAAAGTAATAAGTTAGCAATAATAATAATAATCAATCTTCTTAACCCATTTATGCCCAGATTATTATTTTTTTTTAATTTTTGTTTCACATATCATATTAAGTGAGTCAGAGGGACGTTGTAAGCATGAGGAACTATGAAAATACTGATTTTGTTACTTCGGTAAAAATTTATGGGATGGGTCGATAACGACCCACTAGGCACTTCCTCGAGAATTTGTTCATTATAATGCTTTGATGATTTCTTGTTTTATTTATTCTTTTTCGTAGTATGCAACTTGTTAAATTTAAAAGTAATGTATACACAAATCATTACATATTAAAAACGCATACTATTTTTTTTTAATATTTATTGAATAATAATTATAATTTCCCTGAGAGCTACATTCACATTCACATGTATTTTACATTCACAAATCTGAAAGGAAACCTTGTACTTGAAGAAATAAATAATTTGAAACACACAATAAATTATGGTACATGACATAAGGTCCACACCTGTGGAGTAACGGGTGGCGCGTCTGGCAGCGAAACCAGGTTTCCCGGGTTCGAATCCCGGTCGAGGCAAGTTACCTGGTTGAGGTTTTTTTCCGGGTTTTTCCCTCAACCCAATATGAGCAAATGCTTTGTAACTATCGGTGCTGGACCCCAGACAATTTTCACCAGTATTATCACCTTCATCTCATTGAGACACTAAATAACATGAGATGTTGGTACAGCGTCGTAAAATAACCTACTAAAAATACATGACATAAGTCCTTAGTTCTACTCATGATATGGTGCACCTCTGACATGCTTTTATATTGCCACAAATCTTGTATCGCTGTCTTTGTTGTTGGGCTATAGTGCCCACAGTGATCCTTTCTTCGGTGTTCTTTGATGGTATCGAAGGAACAAACTCTTCTTCCACTCTTTGGAGAAGTGTCATATTTTAGGCTTGTGTTATTTCGTGGCCGAAGGCGAGCGCATCCAAAGACTTTCCATATGATCGACTGACTGAGAAACCAACCATTGTTCATGCACACATCTAATAACCATGAAAGTAATGGTAAGTGCCATTTTTTTCACGTATATCAGAAATATGTACTCCACTCATATTGCAATTATATTTAAGGAAAACATAAGGCAGACAAACTTTGATTTCCTCTTCTTGTAAAGGGGCTACTTCATGTTCGTTAGACGTGATGCTCATCTTTATTTCTTTCTCGCTTTATTCTACGTGTCGGTGGTGGGGAATTCTCAATTTCATTGCTGATAAGGTCTGAATCGTTTCTAATATCGGTGCCTCTTTCCTCATTATAAGGCTGAACAATGTCTAGTAACTCTGTCACTAACTATGCTGTGGCTTGTAGTTGAGCTCGGTCAGAGTCCTTGCAATCTTCATCTCCAGAATTTACATCTGTTATCCTCAGGAAGACCAATGAATGTATCTGCCCCATATTTTGGGATTTCGGAAGAATAAGATCTCTCCAACTATCCTAGAATTTAGATTACTGTCAGATCAGTGAGTCTGAAAAGAGGGAATAATTATGATTATGGAAACTGTAATGAAGGATCTCAGTTTTCAAATGGGGCCAGTAGGGGACTCTCATGAAGAGAATAAAAAGACAAAACGGGGTCATTCTGATTGTTATTCACACTCAGCTCTCACTCTCATAGGTGCCGCTAGTGCCGAGACTTATGAACTACTTAGTTCGTCAAAGACTATCCAGAGTGCCTCAGAAGCAGTGAGATATATTACACAAATAAAGCAATGTTGTAAACGAAAGCGGTAATAAGCCTGAGATATTCTGAGAAGTGCTATCAGAATTATCATTCCCAAAAGCACTCCTAATCCTTACACAAACTTCTATTGAGGTAGTTGTTCGTAAAACATCGCTCAAAGGAAAATAATAAGAAAACAAAATGATTTCATAATGAAAAGCTATGTGAAAGGTAATTCTCGAATAAGTTCTTAATGGGTCGTTATCGACCCACACTAAATTCTAAGCCCTACTGTACAGCAAATAGCGTAAATATTGACAAAAACATACAAGATACATATTCTCCTGAATCTTCTTGGCAGGAAACACTGATTGTTAATAAAATTCACGGATTGAATAGAGTTTTTACTCACTTTTTCTTCTCCAAGGCAGACAGTAGTTGCGTCATATTTATTCAGCAAGTTCCCGCGCAATAATGACGTGGTCTGTTGGTTTCCCGCATGTTCCACAAGTGCATTGTACCTTTGTGCATCTAAGAAAAGTAGATACGTAGTGTTACCTAGATTAATTCGCGTGGAAAATAATTTTAATCAATGGGTCGAAAACGACCCACATGGGCATAAATGGGTTAATGAATCCTGCTGTTTGCTGACAATATAAAGTCTGCTATAGTCCACTGTAGTCTATTCAGTTTTTGTTTTTCACTAGAAATGAGGGGTATTTTGATCAGTGTTCATTATAGATCCTGTTGCTAGTAGTCAGAGTTGGGGTGTAGTCAATATATACTGCAGGGCTGTGTCTTTTGCAACTGGTACTGATGATTTTAATTTACTTCTTTTGTGGTTTATGGATGGACAGCATAGAAGAATGTGTTCCAGATCTTCATCATGATTTTTACACCACAGACAAGTAGGATTATCAGAAATGTGAAATTGGTGTAGGTACAATTGTGTGACAATGTGACCTGTTCTGGCTCTTGTTAAAAATTTTTGAACATGTCTGGGCAAGTTTTTGTACATTTCCAGGTCATTTGGTTTCTTTTGTACAGATTGTAAAATTTTTTCTTTGTCAGAAGAGAGCCAATTGTTGATCCATAGGTTTATAAAATGCGACTTTACTGAAGCAAAAGCACTGGGTAGAGATATCACTTGAAGAGGTCTTGGTTGCAAATATGCTGTTGCATGTTTTGCAATATTATCGACTTTCTCGTTTCCAGATATACCACAATGACTACGTATCCATAGAAATGTTATTTCCTTTTGGAGTTTTTTTTAGTTTACTTAGTTGTTTCTAAATTGGAATAATTCTATGTGCGTATAGGTTTGGTACATATTTAATTATATTAAATATAATCTCCTTGGAGTCTGTAAGTATGCAAATAACTTTTTTCAGAAATCTGAGTAACATACTGAAGAGCAGCATCAATTGCTAGCAATTCAGTGTCAAGACTGGAGGAGGATGAACATGGTCTGAAATAACTTTCTTGATATTTTGGAATATAATCCCTGCTCCTGATGTTCCATTATTAGGATTTAGAGATCCATCTGTATAAATTTGAAGGTGATCCTTATATGTGCTGCAGATTAGTTCCATGGTATCTAACTTAAGAATGTATGAAGGATCATTTTTGGAATGATTTCCTGAAATTTGTATGCTATGTTAATAATAACAATAATAATAATAATAATAATAATAATAATAATAATAATAATAAAGATAAAGATAATAATACCAAAACATATCAAGAACGAACAAAATGCGTAATTTTACTAAATCTTAAACATACTTCTCTATAATATCACAATACCTTCTCTGCACTTTCCATTTAAGTTTTGTAACAGTTCATATTAATATCACAATGTCACAAACCTTTTCACGTTTCTCCTTCCTTGATCGCACCATAGAAAGCCCACAAGCATTGCAAAGAAGAAGAACTTTCTTTGTTACAGGATCTGTTATTCTCCGTGGCCTGTATTTTCTTCTGGAGTGCAACCTGTGACTGCGTGTTGGATTGATAACGAATGGTGAATGGCACTTCTCACAAGAAAATGGCTTTTCATGGGTTTCTGCATCAGGAGAATTTGCAACTGCAATGACATAAATATTGCCATTAGATATGACTTTCTGCGACTTCATAATCAAATTATGTTATTTTCTAATGCTTTCAGATACCATCAACTAAGATCTCTGCTAGCAAGGCAAAGTTCAAATCAATTTATAGATTAGAAGCACCTGTAGGATTGAATTTATTTCCCTCCATTATACATTCATTACAGAGTTTAATTTTGACATAGACAGAACATGGCCTTCAAATTTTGTCTGCAGGTCTCTCATTCAGAGATCTTTTTATATGTTATAGATTTAGGACTATTAGCTACACTTTCCTTCCAAAGAAAGATATACTGAAGATCTTCACTGTACCTAAAAATCTTATCCAAAACTGGATTTTAACCAAAGAAGCTCGGATCTAATGGGGAACATGTAATAATTAGACCATTACATCACATGGCCTAATAATAATAATAATAATAATAATAATAATAATAATAATAATAATAATAATAATACTTTATTGCCAGTATAAAGATACACATTGATTTTTTTCATATAAGAACTCTCTAAAACCCTCAGAAAGAGAATAAAAAAACTTTTCTAACATTGAGCTACCATTCCAAGAAAAGGTTTTTCTCTGATGGTAATGTAGGCCTACAAATCCAAGAAAAAGGCTTTCTCTCAGTATTAAGCAGGGGTGTACTGACAATAATTTAATACGTTGCAAAAAAAAAAAAAGAATGGGGTGGCCAGAGGAGAGATACGGACCAGAGGAAAGAGGAAACAATGGTTACTTTACAATAATAATAATAATACAATAGTTTTTTTAATTGGCTATTTAATGACGCTGTATCAACTACTCGGTTATTTAGCGTCAATGATATTGGTAATAGCGAGATGATATTTGGCGAGATGAGGATGAGGATTCGCCATATAGCCTATTTCCTGACATGTTAGGGAAAACTTCAGACAAAAATCCAACCAGGTAATTGGCCCAAGTGGGAATCGAACCAGCGCCTGAGCATAACTCAGGATCGGCAAGCAAGCACCTTAGCTGACTGAGCTACGTGGGTGGCTAATATAGTAGTAGCAGTAGTGGTGGTAGTGGTAGCAGTAGCAGTAAAAATAATAGTAATCAGTTTTTACTCTTAAAATATATTACAAACTGCCATTGTGTTTATAAGAAAAATAGGCTAATCATGAAAAATACTGTATTTACTTAACTGAACATTTACAAATATTAGACCAGCAACTGAAATTATGAAGAGCTGATGCTGATGTTAATGGTGAAGAATAAGTTATGAAAAAAAAAAAAAGAAAGATACAAATCATGTATTGGAAACTGATATTACTATGTGTTAATTTTTGGCTTATTTAATAAGCTGTTGTCTCTGGTTGAAATATTGCTACTTGAATAAAATTATTGTATTTACCAGTCAATTTCACTTCTTTTGAAATTTCAGTTCAAGCTCTCTCTGTAACATCTCTCTTAGCATAATCCGGTATCAAATGATTATAAAGGCAGTGTTATCTTTCCCAAAAAGCGAAGATTCCGCCATTTTCTCTTTTTTGATTACTCCAGACAAACAAATAAAACACACATACCGACATGGCCTATGGAAATAAAACCCAGTTGGCCCTGTATAAGCAAGCTTCAAGCAAATGCTGTCAGGTCTAAGACAAATTTATGAAGTGACACCTCTTGAATGAATGGCTTAACTTTCAAAGCAGTCCAACTGAATGCCCAGCAGCCTAGTTATGGTACATGTAACAGTAAACAGGATCTAAAAACATACCTTCTCCTAGTTGGGATAGTCTATTCGATTTCTTTATTCCTCTCCTTTTCTTGTTTAATCGTTTGTTTCCAATGTGAATTTCTGGAGAATAGGGTCTTCTGAGTTTTCTCTTTCGAGGGAAGGAGATTGAGTTCTCATTTTTGGCAGGACTCTCATTCTGAAATACAAAATAATTTATAAAATTTAGAAATATTTTTAATTCTAGGTATGCATCATCATCATTGCTGTCATCGCCAGATAAGATCTATGATGGTCATAGCAGCTATAAGGATCATTTATAATGATGATTTGTATATAGGCCTACTGTAAATTGAATGGTAGTCTGTATAGCTCAATTGATGAATTGTATATGCTGTAAATTGTATAGTAGTCTATATAGCTCAACTGATGAATTGTTTATGATTATAAATTGAATTAATCTACTTGATATTAATTGCACAAATTTGTATAGCTTAATGAAAGTATGCTTGTAAATTAAATTAATCTGCTTACTTTGTACTGTATATATTTGTATAGTTTTGGCCGATGAATTGTATATGCTTTAAACTGAATAGTAATCTGTATAGCTCTATTGATAAATTGTTTTGTGTTTGTAATTTGAAGTAGTTTGCATGATATGTATTATCAATTTCTGTATATCACAACTGGTTGAATTGTTTATGTCTTAAATTTAATTAACTTACTTGTTTTGTATTATATGTATAGCTCAACTGATGAATGATCGTTTGCGTTTGTAAATTTAATAATCTGATTGGCTATGTATTGTATACTTTTAGTAGAGCCATCGATGTAGCTCAGTCGGCAGACTCGCTGGGCTGCTGATCCGGAGCTGCGTTCGGGCTTGGGTTGGATCCCCCTTTGGTCTTTGGTTTTTTCCGAGGTTTTCCACAGCTGTGGGACTGAAGCCAGATGGTCTATGGCGAGTCCTCGGCATCAACCCCTTTGATTTGATTACCTGGTTGGGATTTTCCGAGGTTTTCCCCAACCAAAAGGCAAATGCCAGGTAATATTTTGGCGAATCCTCGGACCTCACCTCATCTCACTACATCTCGCCAAAATATTGTAAAAAATTGTACAAAATTGTAAAAATTGTAGAAAATTACTAAATTGTAAAACTGTAAAAATTTGTAAAAATTGTAATTGTAATATTGTAAAATTTTGACTTGTTCCACATCTTAAAGCTTCATTGCTCATGAAAGATCTATGGGAATAAAATAAATGAATGAATGAATGAATGAATGAATGAATGAATGAATGAATGAATGAATGAATGAATGAATGAATGAATGCATATTCTACTAGTACACTACTTTCATTCAGTCATGGCAACATTAAAGCCAAATCAGCAATCAACACAAATAATAACTGGTGTCTAAAGTTAGAAAGGTCATTAAATTAAGAATTATAAGCATTAAGAAACAAGAAATGTGCATCCCTCAACATAAAAGATATTATTACAACTTCAAAACCAAAAAAATGACAAACACTTTACAAGAGTGCAAACATTTTTAACTTCTAGAAATGAGATATTGTTTACAATGTTGGAAAACTATGTAATATCATAAAAGTAGTGAACCCCTTGTCATTTTAGACACGAACCGCCACTGTTTAACAATAATGGCATGAAATTTAAGCGGATATTAAAAAGGACATTTGGTTAAGTACGCCATCCCTAGTTTCTCCTACTGGTTAAAATATCTATGAAAAAGAAATGATTCCTTGCAACAAAGATTGTTGTGAAGACCAATGGACATAAAGAAACGATTCTGAAAATGTCTTTCAAATCACGTAAGAAAAAGAGATAACTATATATTTTTCAGGGGCGTATTTTGCGGGCTACCGGGGCTACCGGCGGTAGCCCAAGGAAATTACACAAGAAAAAGTTTATAATATAACATAATGTAATAATTTTGTATTATTAGTTTTACCATAGTAATTAAAATTAAAGTAATTGTTAGATATATTTTGTGTAATAATAGGGTCAGCGGTCGCCCAAACCCTTTAACCAGTATACGCCACTGATATTTTTGGGTATTTCTTTATAATTGCATTAACTTACCTACCATGTTAAGGTACAAAAGTATTTATGTAGATACTTGGTTTCCAGTTGAATCATATGTACAGTAAACAAGAGAAAAAGAGTGTTGACACCAATTTTGCACCGAAATAAGAGTGGAAAGTTGCGGGCAGGTGGATCTCTTCTTCAAGGTGGAATGGGTAGGCGGAAGGAAGGGGCAGCACATATACATTTCATTTCTGTGCATTCCTTACTGATCACAAAGAAAATGCAAGTTTTCGTAAGGTCGAATCAAAGACAAGTTAGGTACGTTAGTTCAGCCTTTTGGTATGCTTTACATATACTCACAATTGTCTAAAGATGTCTCTGGTAACTCAAACCCCTGTCTCCCATGTTATCCTGGTAGTGCCTTTGGGGAGAGCCCCTTCTATCCGCCTTTCTTTGGTAACGCTACTGTAAAGATTTACCGATTTTTGTTTTATACCAAACTATTGTCACTAACTAAACACCAACATTTCCTGGGCTTTTCTATAGTACGAGACACTGAAACTTCCAACTTGAATTTTTCCAAGTTCCCTCTGAAAATTAGACCATTTTCCCACTTTTTTTTCGTCGAAGAAATCTTCAGTGTCACGTGTCATAGAAAACGCATTTCTTGTTTGCATTTAGGCCTAGCCTATGCCTGATTTTATTTCGTATACCTTACCACAATTGGCACGGAATCCTGAAGAATAGTTGCGGTAGATGTGCTTGGTGGCCACACGTTAACACTAACAATTTCATAAACGGTAACATCTGTCAGTGCAGTGCTACCATCTGACTTCAATTTTGAATGCACATTCTCCGTTGCTGCCAGACTGAGATATGGAAGTGTTGCAGTAGGAGACTGTAACAAGTCTGTTGACCCAGGAGCACACTCTCCATGACTGGTTATCACAGAACAAGGTACTGAAAAAATAAAAGTTGTATTAATTGCAATATTATGACAACATTAAAATAAACAGTAATTTCCCAGAATGTGTCACTGCACATAGACCAGTTTTACAATAAACCTATACTTAAGTGTATGCAAGGTATACTAAAACCCTAAACTTACCTGTCACATATTCAGGTAGATAAGGTTAGTTTAGAGTTGTATACCGGTACACTAAGTTTAGGTTTAGTGTAAGGCTGGTCTATGTGCAGCGACACATTGTGGAAAATTACCAAATAAATATAGGAGGAATAAATCCATTTGATTATTTAACAATACCTGCCCAAAAATTATAAAATCATAATGCTTCATTTACATTTTTTGTGTCTTTGTCGGTCAAAGTTGTACTGCAACGATGTTGCAAATTGTTATAAAAAGGTACCAGTGGATCGTGGATGGTACACACAGTAACCTATAGATAATAATATTAAAATTTATGATTGCTCTTACAGTAAAATTTAGCGGCGAAGAATCGTATAGATAGGTCAAGGAAATACAGTACGTACTTAAGGTGCGTACACACTTAGCGAACGAACAACGAACGAATGATGAAGCAAAACTTCGTTGTTCGTTCGCTGTTTGAAGCGACGTACAAATCATCAGCAAATTGTCAGAAAACATTCACATTCGCTGATTATCCGCTATAAAGGCAGACGAAAATATAATTATAGCAAGTGCAGGCCTGTTTCATAAACACAGTAATAATATTAATTAATAGTATTGCAGTCATGAAAACAATTTTATTAACCGACTAAATTCTGTTTCATAAACGTTTTGCACGAGTCATAAAATACGTACAGTAGCCAGATGATTTGAGGTTAAGGCTGACAAACATAACCAAGTTGGTCTGCACTCTACAGCTATTTATATTATTCTCTCTGTTAACAGTTGTTGAATGAAATAAGTTTTGAAGTACTATCTTTAATAGCAACAACAGAGTAAATCGTAATATGTGTGAAGGTTTGGGAGACAATTTATTTCAGATAAGATTGTAAATCACTGCAACTCGAAGTTATTGTTTCTGTTATTTGATTCAGTTGATTTACGAGTAAAAGAAACAATATGATAAATCTAAAATATTGTGAACAGATATTTATCATTCCTAATTGTTCACGTCTCTGCTGTTGTAAAGTTTGCAATTCCAAAAACAGTGTATCAGTGACAGAAGCGTGTGTGTGCGCGCGCGTGTGTAAAACTTGGACCTCGTTATCTAAAGAAGTACCATATGAAAATGTTAAGCAGTGAAAACTTTTGATGACAATATTGTACCAGCCTTAAGGACAGTGTTAACGACAGGGTTAGTGGACCCTGCAAAGCGTCTTATGTAAGATATTTCAAGTTCCGTTATAATTCGGAAAACTGCACAAGTACTTATATAAAAATACTTAAAAATTATTGGTGCAAGCGTAAATAAATACACATAAAAATTACTCTTTTACCAAAAATAAATAAGTAATGCAATAACGACATAAGTACTTACGCGGTGAAGTCGTTCCTAGAAAATATAGTGTTTGAGTTTGAAGGTGTGGATGTTGTAGAAGATTAATGTTATGACGAAATTAATAAAAATACTGAAATTGTCTTAATGGGTTTTTATTGCTGATTATGTTGTAAGTAGTATTTTCAAGAAGTTACCTGACTATACAAAGTGCAAATACATATGTTCTAATTAGAGATTGTGATGTGGAATTGTGGATACGGTACCTATAAATCTCGTAAGTTAATTTTAGTTTATGCCCTCAATAGGGGTGGTTTAAAGTAGTCCACATATTTTGTAATAGATCTACTTGATATATGTCTGCAAACGATTTTGGCTCACCAAGATCTTCACAATGTTAATTAGTGAAGAGTATATAGATTCAGGTTTCACAAGTATACACTGAAAAAACATTTCAATAGGTACAGAAAATATTAATATTACTGTATTTTGTGATGTAGATGTCCCATAGGCATATATTTCTGAACAATTATTATAATTTAAAAAATGACGAGAAAGGAGGGAAAAACGTTAAGTTCAATCATTCAAATAACATAAAATAATGTAAAATATACAGTAATTACTTTCTAACAGTTCTATACTGTAATTGAATTTAATTTAGGTTTCATCCTTTCAAATTGTTCCTCTTTTACAATTAGATAAGATAGTTTTCAATTTCAGCCTGGTCCACCTACATTGGCGCCTATGACAGTTTGTAAGTATGGAGAGGGACTTTGTTAGTCATTTATTTTGTCTCTTATGCTTTTTAAAATGGGGAAAAGACGTGAAAATAACTTGAAGGAACAGAGTTTTTTGCGAAAAGTTCTCGAATTGAAAGGTCAACTATTTCATTATATTCGTAACTTTCTTGCATATGGTTGTAGGATATTCGTTGTCTAAAATTTCTTGGACGTCGGACAAACACTCCCTCTTCATCATTATTTGAGTCAGAATTATCCATTTCAAATGGTTTCATGGTTTTATCTTCAAAATCTAACCCTACATTGGCATTTACTTTTTACAAATTATTAAACTATTACTTAAAATACAGTCATGGAACTAACGTTAATATTATTAATAAATTTAATTATCTTTGCTGCTTTATGAAACACTTTAGTAATATTATTATTTATTTTAGTAATAATATGAGCGTTTACAGTAATAAATAATATTATTAAATATTACTTTTATGAAACAGAACAGTAATAATATTACTTAATGTTATTACTAGACATCGGATTTTTAGGCACTAAAAATTGCAGTTTTAGGCGCCTAAAATAAGCACAAAATTTGTAAAATTAGGCTCTATTTTAATGAAAATAGGCATTTTAGGCACATCAAGGTATCATACTTATTTCTTTCGCTGAAATTTTTAGTTATACACTAAAATACGCACAAAAAAGTATGTTTAAACATTAAAAAAGAATACTATATTATATTTATAAACAGAGCTGCACAAATTTAATATATTGAAACTAATGAAATAATGATTATTGATATCAAGATTACTCATGTTAAGTTATTGAAATTCAGTTCCATGCTCAGACTTTATTATAACTATCTGCACAGTACACCACCAGAATTTTTTCTAAATTCTCCACAGTTAACCTTTGCCTTTTGTCACTGAGAATCATTTTGAAAGCAGAAAAACTTCTTTCAACCGAAACTGATGTGAGAGGCGCAAATTTTAAATTAGGTACAATAGAAACATCAATACTTACTGGAACATTTACACTTTCCCCTGATATCACTCTTGATACTTTTTCCAACAATGAAAATCCTACATTCTTATTTAATACGTTGTCCCACTTATTTTTAACTTTTTTCCCAGTTTCGCCCAAAGCAGAATGTATGTTCACTTGAGCTTCCTTTACTATTGCTATTTGGCTACAAAGAGATTGTTTTTCACTTTCTAATTGTTCAATGCTTGCAGGTATGAAAGAAAAGTTTGATGTTATGTAGGCAATATCGTTTTTCACTCGTGAGTCATTCAGACAATCTTTCACTGCTTTCACACACGCTGCACTATCAGTTTCAGGTAATTTATCAATAACTGTGACCACTTCTTTAAAATACTTAGAATAATACACCACTGACTGAATCCAGGTTCCCCATCGTGTAACAACCGGCTGAGGTGGGAGTGGGATATCTGGAAAGTTCTCTCTGAATATTGAAATCCTGGATGGGGCTTTACAAAAACATTTTTTTGTATTAGAAATAAACGAATTGACAAGAGGAAATTCATTCCGGATTGTTTCAGAAACCCTGTGAAGGCCATGTGCTAGACAGGTTACATGCGTGAGGTTAGGATAAAATGTTTTAAGAAATGGAGCTGCAGCAACCATGTATGAGGCAGCATCAGTACAAAACAACAGAACTTTAGAATCGTCTATATTACCTGAGTATAAAGACTGTAGGCCTTTATTTACAAAATAAGCAATGGCTTGGCTATTCACTTTCGAAAGTTCCTTAACACATACGAGGTGTGGAATCGAAGGTCCATCAGGACTAAGTTTTCCTACTACCATATTTGCTATATACCTATTCATAGGATCTGAGGTTTCATCCACAGAGACCCATATGTAAGAATCACCTATATCCTCCCGAATGGAAGCTAAAGTTTCATTGTATATTCTGTCTAAGAAATTTTTTCTTAGGGTCGACTCAGATGGGATATTTTGTTTGCAGTATTTTTGTAAAAACTGTCTTAAAACCGGATTTTCAATTGCATTCCAGGGAATGTTAGCAGCAACAAACGCTCTGGTTAAATCAGCATAGAAATTGCTGCTGAGATTGGATGAAGTAGGCTGTGTTAGTAAAGTTCGTTGCAGTTGATTTTTCTGCTGAGCTTTAGCCTTATGAGCCGCTCCTTGCACATGCTGCTTTAGGTGGCACTTCTTTTCTTGCGAAATCTAAAAATGTAAAGTAAACTGAATTAAAATAAAATCCTAATTGTTGTATTGCCGTATTTCTATCACAAAGTTAGTGGGTTCGAACAATCAAAATTTTAATGACCTGCAAATACTTTAACTATCGGAATTTAAAAGGTTAAAATGTAGTGGTTTTAAAAAGAATTATACCTCAGGATAGCTCAGTCAATGTATAAATATTATAGGCCTACTCATTAAAATTAATAGAATTTATATATTTCAACTATTGTTACATACCTGTTTGCTACAAATCTTGCAGAATATTATTTTTCCATCATAAGTGAATTCTGAATATTCTGTTAGCCATTGCCGGATCAATGTAGATTTTGCACTTATATTTTTCGGCATTATCGCGTTAAACTTCACAGGAAAACGCCCTACCGCTCAAAACTTCTCAACACAAATAAGGTGAGGGAAAGAGCAACTGTTAACGAGCATTCAAATGAACCGTTGTTATTGAGATTCAATTGGACAAAAATACAAAGTTCCACTTATTGTTGCATTTCCTGGTAGTGTTAACACTAGGAGGGCCATTCTTTTAAATATTTTGTAACGGTTTACCCAACTAATTCGCAGTTTTACGACTTTTCATAAATATTTCAAAAACAGTCTTTCTCCAAAAATTGTGATTTTATGACACTCTGAAGGGCAGTACAGCTAATCGGTTTCAGACCGAAAACAGTCATTTTTATAGTATAGTATATCTCTGAATCGGTAGCAGCACATGTTGTGATTGTTGCCTGCTTCAAAACTAAGGTTGGTTCTTTGTCGGCATTTATGCCTCCAAACATGTTAAATTCGGTGAAATCTATTGCGAGTGTCGTGAGATTCAAAACATTTTGTTTCCTTTATCAATGGTTTCATGGCCGGTGTGAAGCAAACTTTCCACTTTTTAAATGCCTTAAATTTCGCAGTGAATGCATGTATAAATTATAAAAAGTAAGAGTAAAATGCGAAACTTTACAGTGAGTTAGGCATTTTTAGGCGAATATTAACAAATTAGGCTCTAATAACCGTTTTAGGGAATTTTAGGGCACTATAAAATTCTTTGAATACCTTTCAATTTCCATGAAACACAAATATTAATAATTATTTTTACTTTTCTCCTAAAGAAACAAAATAGGCATTTGCCCTAGAATCCGATGTCTGGTTATTACCTTTTTAGTAATGGTATTAAATTATTACTTTTATGAAATAGGCCCCAGGGGAAAGTTTCAGTACACGGATACCTCACTGACAATAATTATCTTAAAATATTAAAAAGAGATATTTGTCTGTGTTTGTCGTATGCGCATCATGCTTACGAAAAGACACTTTTCAATGCCAATAATTTATTTTGTGTGCACAAGGTTGGAACTTTGTTTTTCCTGGGCGTGAATTTGTCCAAAAGGAACGACATATGTTTATACGCGAACCAAAGTGACTCGTACACTTCATCACTCCCCATTCCAGAACTTTTTATGGAATTCTGTCTTTCACTCCAGAATGATGTCAGTAGGGATTCAATTTTCAATTTTCTTTTTGACTTCTGCTCCCCACAATAAACAAAAAACATATATCCACTGAAAATAAATAAACAAAAATAATTTTCAAATTTTGCACGTGTTTGACTCGCCTATCTTGCAGCTAAACATCTTTCCAATAGGTTCCCAAACATCATGTTTTCTTATTTTATTGTGGTAAGTAGGATACTTGGGATTCCATGAAGTTTCCTGCTCCCTATATGCATTAATAAGATTTATAACAGCGTCTTCCGTCCACTCCAGTTTCGACATCCTGTTAGTGAAATTGAACTAAGCGCTGCGTTCTGCTACGAACTACAAGCTAGTGGCAAATCCCGTCCACAACGAATACCAACTTCCTTTGATGTACCGACAAGCGACGGATCACTTCCGAAGGCAAACCAAACGATCGGTTTGCCTTTGCTGCGACGTACACATGTACCGATTTCAATCAACGAATGCAATCGTTTGTCGTTCGTTCGTTGTTCGTTCGCTAAGTGTGTACGCACCTTTAGAAGATTGCCGACTTAACCTACTGTTACAATGATTAATACCTACTTTTATTTAAAACTTTCGAACAGCTACTTGCAAAAAGGTGGTCATTTTTCCGAACATTTCAAATTCTTTGCAACTACCGATGAATTAAATCGTCTAAAAAGGAGAATTCAGAAAAACAATCACCATAACATTACTCCGTTTCCAAAAGTAGTATTAATTCCAAATGAGTAGGACACTTACATCCAATTTCTTCCATCACAAACTGTAATACATTTTCTTAAAGTTACACGTATGACACTAGTTTAATAAATATTACGAGAATTCCTCGAATACCATATCAACACAAAGTCACCATTAGAGCAGTTATTCATTTGTTATTCCAAAAAAAATATCTGTAGCTGTTACGAGATGGCAGCACTATAGCAGAGGAAAAAATGAAGCGACGAGAAAAGAAGAAAGGTTTAAATGTTGTAGAAACATGATTGATATTTGTATGATCTAGTTCGATGTCAAAGTTCTTTGTGGACTTTACAGTTTCATAATTTTATTGTTCTCACACTTTGAAACAAAACAAATCTATCATATAGTTCCCGTAGGAGCACGCGAGTTGACCTCTTTACTTTAAAAAACTTGCATGTATGTGTAACAATCCGCGCATATGTTCTGGTTTCGTTTTCTTTGCACACCCAGATTCCTTTCCTTTCTTTTGGTTGAAAATTTGGGGCTTTTGCCCCCCCCCCTCCAATGTATTAATGCCCTAATTCCGACAAAGACGAAGTGGCCGATAAAGCGAACTAGTTGGAGCTACTAACATCATCTGTGGAGTACTGCACTACATTAAGTTGCCGTCTTCTGCAGCTTTCCCTTTCACAAGTAATTCCAACAGAGTAATTAAGATTTAAGTAAACGATTAACTGTTGAAGTTCTTAAGTACTGCTGCGCAATGTTGAACGGTGTTGTGGGACTCATAACTGGAGGTGCATCTGGCCTTGGCAGAGCAACCATTGAGCGATTGGTAAAGGGAGGGGGTCGAGCAGTAATATGTGACTTACCAACATCATCTGGTCTTAAACTAGAGAAAGAGCTTGGGGACAATGTGGTGTTTGTACCAACTGATGTAGTATCAGAAACTGATGTTGAGAATGCTGTTCAAATTGCTAAGAACAAGTTTGGACGCCTTGATGTGGCTGTAAATTGTGCTGGAATTGGAGTTGCATTCAAGACATACAATTTTAAGAAGAAAACTCCACATTCATTACAAGACTTTACAAAGGTGCTTATGATCAATACTATTGGAACATTCAACGTAATACGTTTGTCGGCTGGTCTGATTGGTGAAAATGAACCAAATGCTGATGGTCAGCGAGGTGTTATTATTAATACTGCAAGTATTGCAGCATTTGATGGTCAGGCAGGACAAGCTGCATATTCAGCAAGCAAAGGAGCCATCGTTGGAATGACTCTTCCAGTTGCTCGTGATTTGGCCGGTCAAGGAATTCGAGTCTGTACCATAGCACCTGGATTGTTTGATACACCTTTACTTGCTTCATTGCCAGTTAAAGTTCGTAGCTTTTTGGAAAAATCAATTCCTTTTCCAAGTAGACTTGGTAAACCTGAAGAATTTGCTCTTCTTGTGCAGAATATTATAGAGAATCCAATGTTAAATGGGGAGGTAATAAGACTGGATGGTGCCATACGCATGCAACCCTAAAACTTTATGACAATGTTAATAGTTTAGGTCCATTTCATTTTTAAAAACAGTTACAAAATTATTCTAAGTAGAATTATACTGTATTAGTATTGTAATTTGAATTTGCATTATGTTGATAGGGACAATTATGTAGAGGATATCTCGGGTTTAATGTTTAGAAACTGATGGACGAGAAATAACATGGAAGAAAGAAAAAACAATTCTATAATCGCAAGAAAACACCACAGTCTAGTATATACAGTCGCGAAGCTCAGTACGTAGTAAATATGCAAACATTAGATAGTTGCTCACCACTAGGATCGCTAATATCGCCTCATTACAGGCAATGCAAAATAGTACTGTCACAGTCTATTGTTTCTAGCACCCTCAAAACACCAAGCTTCGTTACTGTATATAGTAGGCTGTGAAAACACCTTCAATTAACTTAGTCTTTGTTTTTCTCACACATTCATTTTTGCATTGTCATACTTTCCTATCCACCACCATAGAGTAACAGTGCATCTGACCATGAAACAAGTGGGCCCAGGTTCAAATCCTGGTTGGAGTTTTTTCCGGAGTTTTCTCTTAACCAATTGAAGCAGAATTGCCGCGTAACTTTCAGCATTAGGCCTCTGACTCATTTCACTATCATTAATTCACATATCATCATCCATACCATAGCCTGGGTTAAGTTCACAGTGCGACGTACTGTACTAGTACAAGAGCACAGTCGTTCGGCTACCCAATCATTCACAGAATAGGAGTGGTAAGCATAATAAGCCTCAGGCTGTAGTGCAAGCCTTCGGGTCCCTCTTCCATACAAAGAAAAAAAAAATCATACTTTCCTACAGCATAATGAGCCATAAGCATCTCTAAAATCAACATGCGTCTGTTCCTGGATAGAAAATAAGAACAATAAAATTGTTTCAAAACACATGGTATCACAAATGCTTTTTTTCGAAATAACGACAACTGTCTTATTTCTAAGTGTCAGGAGAGGGTATTTCTCCCTTTATAATGGAATCCCAAATCTCGCTTTCCTGTTCTCTGCACAATACACACGACATTGGTGAATCCATTCGTACATATCAAACCTTATTCGAATCTTCAGACGTCTAGACCTATTTTGCATATGTTCTCTATAGTTCATTGTTTAGAAATGTTACAATATTTCAGTGCATTAAGATCCAATGATCGCAGTGGCCATGATCCTGCACCACTGCATCCAATCCATTCCTGAGAGTGGTGTTTATGCAAATAATATCTGACTGTATCCAAGAACACGAACATTTAAATATTACACATACTTTAAGGCTCACACTTTAGGTATGAGTTCTATTAATGTTGAATGAACCAAGAAATACTCCTTCCTATTTCTGAACATTAAACCCGAAATATCCTGTACTGTTGAGACAAAGACAAATGATAATCAACAGTTCTTACTTGTATGTATGTGTGTATAATTTTGTACACTGACAAGATTACATAAAGTGCTTTATAATCCTCTATCAAATTATTTTAACTTAAAACATGGTTCCTTTTTTAGGTAACATAATTCTCAGTACCTATTCCTGTTCCGTTTTTAACTACCACTTTCTTTTATATATATATATATATATAATCGTTCAATTAATACCCTAGTGCCAGGCTCTGTGTTGAATATAAATCTCTTTTGTACATATCAATGTCAATGTCATGTTTTATTTAACGACGCTCGCAACTGCAGAGATTATGTCAGCGTCACCGGATGTGCCGGAATTTTGTCACACAGGAGTTCTTTTACATGCCAGTAAATCTACTGACATGAGCCTGCCGCATTTAAGCACACTTAAATGCCATCGACATGGCCCGGGATCGAACCCGCAACCTTGGGCATAGAAGGCCAGCGCTATACCAACTAGCCAACCAGGTCGACTACATATCAATACTTGTAATATCAAGTGGTGTTATCACACTTTCGTTGTAAAGATTATTCTTAGTTTCAATTATTTTTATACTGACATCATCAATACATTGATTTCTACCACCACCTTTCGCAGTGAATAAATTTTAAGCTATAAGATGACTTTTAATTAGCCTAAAATTCAAATCAAAATTACTAAACTGCGATCAAATCAATTCGAGATATGACAATGTTGTTATATACTCCACGTGGAGATTATATAGGCATGTCAATTACGAAGACTAATACATCATTAGTAGATATATGTTATCACTCCTTGTGACTGCAGTAGCATCTGAGGCCTAATCAATAAAGGAAACATCTTTTCAAAGGAAAGTGTCATCTTTGACACTGGCTGGGTATTAAGTGAATACTCCAACTATACTATGAACCTGCTTGTATAGTTGCGACGCTGTTATTTCCGGTGTGACTCCTCCTCTTTGCTTATGTCTTAGAAAGTGAAGGCTCTATAAAGTCTAGGTAGGTAGTATCGTTCGCCATAATTGCTCTTTCGTTGCCGAGCTACCAGACAAGGGATCTATTGGCCACAGCGTTAAACATTATCATGTCGTAGCTCCTATGATAATCAATCAAACGCACTGTAATTCAGCAAATAATTGAGCGGCAAATAACGTCCTCGTGTGCTTTTTGCGAACGCCAACGAAAGAGCCAAAATGGCGGGCGATTATATTAAGTATTTATCAAGCCTTCTTTATCTTCATCAGCGAATGACAAGACGCACACGTTTAAATGTAGCCGACCTGCAACGTGATTGGCTGCCGGAAATAAGAGCGACGGGACTATAGGAGGTTATATTAATGATTTAAATATTCAAAATATTACAGTTGACTCTTGCTAATCTGGAAATTCCTTGCATAGAAGGATGTTGATTACTAATAAAAAATGACACTAAATTTAATCTCATATGCTGCGCCAAATACTCCATTTGCACTTCTAAATCGAAACTAGAATATTCCACATGCGGCCAATGCATGTATATGTATATAAGTAACACAATATAAGACATGGCACTGGTGCAAATTTCCCAGCAAACTATTACAGTAGAAGTGATAGGAAATACACCATGAGGAGCCAGATTAGCGAGAGTCTAGTTTATATTAATTATAGATTATGAACTGCTATCAAAAGCAGGTTATTCATTTTTAAAGTAAATTAAATATATTCGTTGTATAATCTGGACAATTTTTAGTCCTAACAAGATAGAAAAATAAGCATCAAGAAGGTGACACATACTTTGTCATACATTTTATGTTTTGCAACAATTCAGTTCCTTATCATGCTATAAATAATGTTATCATTTATACTTTATTTTCTTTACTTACTATTCAAAATTCAGACCTATTTGAGATCATCTGAGGCACTCAGAAGCAAAGGGGGTGTAAGTGCACTTTAGTTACTAAATAATAATAATAATAATAATAATAATAATAATAATAATAATAATAATCCGTGGTGCTACAGCCCTTGAAGGGCCTAGACTGACCAGCCGACTGCTGGCCTCACGCCCACATGCCAAAACAGAGGTGGACGATCATCCAACCAGAATGGAGGTATCGTGTGGTTAGCACGATGATCCCCCCAGCCGTTACAGCTGGCTTTCGCAAACGGATTTCACTACCTACCGTAGCTCCCCAAGTGCATCACGATGCTGGGTGGACACCGGTCCCATACACTAGCCGAAATTTCATGAGAAAATTTCTTCCCCCATGAAGACTCGAACCAGCATGCATTCCGTAACGCGAGTCCTGGGCAGGATGCCTGAGACCACGACGTTAATAAGCTTTCGTAAATTCCGTGAAATTTCAATTTTAAATCTTAAAGTGTGATGTGGTTAAAAGATATATTCCTTTATCACTGAAATTTTAAATGCTTTAGTTTACCCTGGCTGCACTTAAATCATTTTCTTAGAAATGTCACTTACACCCCTTTGCTTCTAACCGCCTCGTTTGTAACCAAAGAAAAAGATGAACTTTTATTTTCTATATTCCACACAAACAGCGTCCCTCAGCGGCACATGAGGGAAAGGTCGGTGGATCTAAATAACATCTATTTAGTACTCCCGGCTAGGTCCGAAGGACCCGTTGACCAACGACAGGTGCGGTCCCCCTTGCATAATGGGGGTTTACGTCAGGTGATGTAACTGCCACATTGTAAAAACTAGTGCCCGTTAAGAAAACAGTTACATGAAAGCCACTATGGATTACACTACTTTCCAACCCAGATATAATCCCCCAGAGACCAAGGAAAACAGCAGTTGCAGCCTTCAGACTATTGACAAATCATGACTTCTAGCAAGTCATCTCTACAGAATAGGTATCTCAGCTTCACCCATATGTGTCCTGTGTAACGATCCAGCAGAAATGAATGAAGACCACTTGAAGACCTGTGAAGCATTAAGATCAGAAGAAACTACAGTTCAAAAGTATTGGAAAGCACAACTGCTAATGGCTTCATTGCCAAGTGCAAGGCACTAGACAACAACAACATACTCCACACAAATGACATTTTTTGTAATCCCAATTTTAATGCACTTGACTTCATTTATAAATTGTACAGTTTAAGTAAATGTATGCAATTAATTTTTCATAAATTTACATAAAATAGCCATATGTATATTGTAGTCATTTTTATTATTTTTCTATTTACAGATATAGTAATTTAAAAGTGGCACGAATGTTGAAATACACTTTTCTTCGGTTCACTTACACATAACGATCGTTTTTTTATGACAAGGGGTGATAGGCCTAATCCTATTAACAATGAGGTGCTCTTCAATGAAGGTACCAGTAATGACAATTCCTTGATTAGCCAGGAAGTTATTTCGACCTGAAATATTTCCAACGAATAATTCTTTATATAATAACAAAATATTTCTTTGATATATATGGATCTTCAGACATACTGGGTAGTGCATTTATTTCTTTCTTCGTCTTACGTTTGAACACGGGACCATTAATCTTTGACTAAAATTAAATATTTAATGTGCATTATTCCTAGGTAAATTGACTTGTAGCAATTAACTTGGTAACAGATATTTCTTGCTACATATTTACATACCTCATTCCATATTGGAAAATGAAAATAGCAGCCACTGGCTAGACAGTCATGTATTCTAAAACTTTCTCTTCATTCACAGTTTCTCTTCCCATGAATTTCACCATTCCAGATCCATTCCATCCCTCCGTCTCGGAAAATTCCTAATTGAAACTGAATTACTAATGCAGATGAAACCATTCATACAACAGATTAAATATTATTGTTTCCTTGACAAAGCAATGGAGCATACCTGCCTGATTGACTTCAGTATTTCCAAAGATAGAAACATAGCACATAAGAAAGAAGAGAAGCAGAATGCAACATATTAGTAGCATATTATTATTATATATAAGTGAAAGTCTCAGGAATCTTCTATGCTACATCAATAAATTTAAGAATGCAGTTATATTGTCAGACTCCAAAGCAGCTATTCTATCAATAGTCTCTAAACACACACCTTCATCTCAAACAGCAGAAATAACTAAAATGCTCTCTCAATTAATATCACTCAATAAAAGAATTGTATTCCAATGGATACCATCCCTTTGTGGAATCCTGGGAAACGAGAATGCGGATGCTTTAGCAAAGAAGGGCAGCACTGCTACTTACAGAACTGTTACTAAATCTACGTATTACTCTGTAAAAAGATATATTAAATCTACATACTTAGACTTCAACAAACAAAATTTGATAACACAATCCCAAGGGAAAAAATGGAACTCTCTGCATCAAAATCCACAGTTAATTCCCGATTTACCAGGAAAATCGTCTGTAGCTGCATTTATATTGGCAACAGGCCATGATTGGCCAAACACCTGCATAGAATTGGAATATATCAGTCCCCTAACTGTCCATTGTGCAACTCAAACCAAGAAATGGATTCGGAACACCTCAAAATCTGTGCTTCAGTGGCTGGTCATGATAATATCTTTGAAAAATATTGGAGTGCAAGAGGTCAAATGACTTTATTGTCAAACGCCTGGCATTAGAAAACAACAACAACATATTAGTAGCAGAACTGAAGCAGCTATGGAAACAATTAAGTTTCTAATGAATACTGAGTTTAAACACAGAATAAATATGGGAAATGCCTGTTAATATTCGGTTGAAAAGCTTTTATCATCCAGTCTGCTGTCAAAACATCTGAAAGTTAGAATTTATAAAACAGTTCTATTACCGGTTGTTCTTTATGGTTGTGAAACTTGGACTCTCACTTTGAGAGAGGAACATAGATTAAGAGTGTTTGAGAATAAGGTACTTAGGAAAATATTTGGGGCTAAGAGTGATGAAGTTACAGGAGAATGGAGAAAGTTACACAATACAGAACTGCACGCATTGTATTCTTCACCTGACATAATTAGGAACATTAAATCCAGACGTTTGAGATGGGCAGGGCATGTAGCACATATGTGCGAATCCAGAAATGCATATAGAGTGTTAGTTGGGAGGCCGAGATTAAATGGGAAGATATTAAAATGGATTTGTGGGACATGGGATATAATGGCAGAGATTGGATTAATCTTGCTCAGGATAGGGACCAATGGCGGGCTTATGTGAGAGTGGCAATGAACCTCTGGGTTCCTTAAAAGCCAGTAAGTAATGACTACTGAGTAATAAGAAAAGAAAAAAGGAGTATTAAGCGTATATTTGCAAGGTGATCAATCGTAACAACAAAGTAATTTAATTACATTGCAATAATCACTGTATCTATACATTACACATATATTTTATATCTAAAATATAAGAATTTTTTAAGGTACATTATCAGAATGATTTCTTTG
This sequence comes from Periplaneta americana, assembly GCF_040183065.1. Classification (NCBI taxonomy): domain Eukaryota; kingdom Metazoa; phylum Arthropoda; class Insecta; order Blattodea; family Blattidae; genus Periplaneta; species Periplaneta americana. Next base: position 32,889,398 of record NC_091123.1, on the reverse strand, counting down.
CCAACTGTCAACAAGTGATATGTATCTTCTTTGAAACTATCTTGGCAATATATTGAAGCGGGTAACACGAAACAATGAAACTGTCCAATCAGGGAGGCAGCCTTCTGTGTACTCACGGTGAAATCTGAAGAAAAGGGGAAAAAATTGTGCTATTATTTGATAATTTTATTAAAAAAACTGATACACAAAATACATATGTTTGATACATAACGATATAATAATGATCACAGTATTGGATGTCATGATTTTGCGAAGAGTGAAGACGAAAATCACTTAAGACTCTAAAGGTGCATCTACACGGTTCAATTTTCCATGCATTTACGCATGCAATAGAGAATATTGAAAGAATCAAGTTGAAAATGAATGTTCAATTAAGATGCATGCAGATTTTGTGTCTACACAGTGCGGTGTGCCATCTTCATTACGTATATACAGTATATTAATTAATGAATATTAAATATTAATCCAATACTTAGGCCTACTTGATTCAGAAAATTATGGTTGAACACTTCATAGGCACTCGTATTTGCGATAATCTTCAATAAAGCTAATTGTATTTGTTACCATTTTCATGATAAAACAAAGGAATTTTCATTTTATTCCCAGCAACCTAATACAATCAACTGCTCACTACATGCTACTGTTGAACAAAATACTCACAAGATACGAACCGGCAATGGGTAGTTTTTAACTGCTGCATGCGCTATCATTTTTAGTGAAAAAAGCACGCACAATTAAATGCATTTCGTTCACTCTTGCATACATTGCTTGCATCCTTAAAGTTGAAAGAAAAGTTGAATCTTTCAACTTTACACAATTCAAGATGTAAAGTGAATGAAACACATTCAATTGTGCATGCCTTTTTCCATTAAAAAATGAGAGCACATGCAGCAATTGAAAGCTACCCATCACTGGTGGGTATCTTGTGCGTTATTTCGTGCAACAGTATGTAGCATGTAGCGAGCAGCTGATTGTTCTAGGAGGCCATAAATAAATTGAAAATTCTTTAGTTTTCTGATGGTGGACCTTTTAAGCCAAAAATGACGATAAGTATGATTAGGTTTATTGAAGATTATCGCAAATAAGTTCAACTACAATTTTCAGAATAAAGTAGGCCTGAATTTATATTAATTAATGAATATTAAATATCAATGCAATACTTAGGTCTACTTTATTCTCAAAACTGCGGTCGAACACTCCATAGGCACTCGTTTTTGCGGTAATTTTCAATAAAACTACTCATAATTGCCATTTTCAGCTTAAAAGGTCCATCATCACGAAATAAAACAATTTTCAGTTTATTCACCTATACCTAGAACAATCAGATCCTCGCTACATGCTATTGTTGAACGAAATAATGCACAAGATAACACAGGCTGCCTCGATTTTTATCCACAATCGTTGCTCAAGTTTAGTAAACATGCTTTAGAGCAGTTAAAAGTAGGGCTCTACATTTAACACACAACAACTCTATTGTCACAGCAACCAGTTTCATCATTCAGTACATCGACAGTATCTCCAACTGTGAAAACCAATTGTCTCATATCATAATTATGCGAATGCGCATGACCCATTTCTGGCACTACTTTATTTACAACCCATGCATATTATACTAGGAACAGAAGAAATAGGCGGGAATGGCGAACCCCTCATTCACTACCCCGACTCCTATACCCCTCAGAACCTGCTTGGTGTATGGTCCTGTTCCAAATAACTTACGCCTCAATTCACACGTTTTTCACTACAGGAAAACTTAAAAGAACAAATAAAATAATAACGTGATTTCTAGCAATTACAAATACCTGATTTACTGAATATTGTTGTTTTGTTTAAACAACTGTCCCAACACAGGTCTGAAACTCATAAGTGACAACAATGAGGCATCACTAATGAGGTAACTAAGCCAGGAGATAATGGGTTATGGTGGACAATTTTCTTTCCCCCTCCTTTGCATATGTCGCTGAATAGTAACATATTACACTAATCAGACTTTAGATGATATTATCATTTATAATGTTTCGCAAGTTAGCCATTTCACAAATTTAATAATATTATTATCATGTAATGTGAACGTAATACGAGACATCAAATATTTAGCATTACACACAATTATTAGTATTTTGTTTTTATGTGTTTTCAGAATATTGTATTGAAATAGTAACTACTAAATAATGTTTATACAGTTATCAACTTTGTGAATCATGAGGAAATTAAAAATTAGAGTGCAAAAAAGTAATATATTTTTGTGTGTGTAAAAAATATACACGTTATTGTAACATGAACGAGTTTCGTAATAAAAAATTCTTATGTATTAGAAGCACACAATAAGTATGACGAAAAAATCGTTCTGCACAGATTTTCTTAACCGATGTAGGATACACCACACTCCTTGGCAGTGGCTGTCTGTGTTGACACTTTTAATGTCGTCACAAACTTTAAGTTCTCTCAAGGAACAACAAACTTGATAAATAACGCCTTAAGTATGACTTCTGATATCAGGGCTCCATTGAGACATGATAGTGATTGCTGGGATGATTAGTATTTAAAAATACTGTTTATTGTGTTATTATGATATATTTTTTTCGAACAAGCTCTAACATAATATCACAGACTAGCACTTGTCAACAACTAGCATTCGAACGCAGCAACAGGAAGGTCTCTTTGTTCAGGTCATAAACCGCTAGGCAAAGTGTGGAGTGAGTAGTTCCCGCACAAGACCAAAAAGCCGCCTATTTCTTCTGCCTTTACTATACCAACAGCAGGTCCCCTGATAAGTGTTGGCGGATCTGCGGAGCATACTTTGGGAACCACTGATGTAGGGTAAACCTTCACATTCACGAACCTCGTATTCTAATAGTAAATTTGTTGTCTTACCTTGCTATAATTTCAACAAAAATAATAGCACTTGATCCTCCATGTTCGGCCCACTTCAGAGCAATGAAAACCATGTCGACATCACAGAACTTTTGTTCTGGAATAGGAAAGCAGATTACAAAATTCTACTTAATGTGCATAAATGTATTGAATAAATTAATATAACCTAGTAACCACAATTTATCTTAAAGAATCAGAGACAAACTGTCAAACATTTTCCTAAATGTAAGAAGGGAGTGTTGGAAACACAACACACAACAGAATAAATAAATAAAATGAATACTGTACATATTTCTCATTCCTGAAAAAAGTTTGGAAATAAAAAGACACACCATTATTTTCTTTAATTTCCAACAAAATCGTTAAATGTCATGTGTGCATCAATCATGTTTGAATTGACTAATAGGTGGTGAACATGAACATTTCTGAAAACAGAAGAATGAAATTTCCGAATTTTTCAAATAACTGTATTATGATAGAATACTATTCAAAACAGTCTCATTTCCGAGGCTAGTTCTTTTGAAAGCGTTCTAAAATCCACTACAGACTTGCTGAGCAGGACGTAGCTTCATTGGAGCTTCTTTATCTGTTCATTTTTAGCGTTCCTGTCAAGCCTTCACATCTACCTTGGAGGTGCCAGGAATTATGTTCCTGATGTACATCACCTTGAGCATTGCCCACCTCTCACAGCATGAACGCAGACTAGATGTTAGATCAAGTACGCATAGAGGCTATGATTGAGAAAGTATTCAAGAGGAGGAATTGTGGCAAGACAGAACTTTGTGGAGGAGGCTGCAAAAGGGTATCTGTCGGATACAGGTGGGAGAGCCATTAATCCTTCCCATTGAAGGCTTTAAGGAACCAACCTGGACAAATACCCAATGTCCCATCCCTACCTTCCCGTGGTGCAGCTGTTAGTAAGCATAATTTTACGAGCTGAACTAAAGGGAGGGGCTACTCATCCATTAGCACTGGTCAGCTTGATGAGTTAATGACCGAATTTGGTATAATTTTCCTCTATCCAATACCTAATTCCCTCTTTACCCTTTCCTATCCAGTCCTCTGTCTGAACTCTTACTTTCATTTCCCTTTCCTTCCTCCTCTTTCTACTTTTCTGTTCCTAGTGCTGACCTGCCATGGCACTAAAATCGTCCTCCAGTGGCTTAAGGAGGGAAAGCTGGTGATCAACAAGATCTCCCAGCTAGGTCCAATGGACCCGTCGACCAACAGCAGGTGTGGTCCTCCAGACATTCTGGGGGTTGTGTGTGAATGAAGTAGCCACCAAAACGTTAAAATATGGTGTTCACTTAAATCGGCTACAACTTGCCACTTAACCTCAAAATCTGTGCTTCATTGGCTGGTCATGATAATATCTTTGAAAAATGTTGGAGTGCAAGAGGTCAAATGACTTTATTGTCAAACGCCTGGCATTAGAAAACAACAACAACTTTGTGGAGGAGGCTATAGTCTAAGACGACCCATAACTGAGTGGAAACATCAACTGATGACGATGATGATGATTATTCACAAAATAAATAACATATCAACAAGCCACTTAAATTGAACGCTTTATTATACATTTTGTCTCGTCTTATAAAAATAATAATAATAATAATAATAATAATAATAATAATAATAATGCTTATTTATTTATTTATTTAAACATTCAATTCACATACCAACAATTTTTTGAAAGTGCAGTCTTCTAGGAATTGCAACCTGAATATCTTCAGGTTCCACCTCAATATGTCTTCGTTGTTCATCACTCCATTTTGTCTCTACGTCTCGTTGCAATGCAATTAATGCATTTTTAGTCAATAACCCTTGTAGGCTATTAAATAGATTTTGTGATACAAACTTCGTAACTGTTGAAACAGCCTATAGAAAGAAATGAAAAGTCAACATAACAGGATCTCTAAATTTTCAGAAACTACCTCTTCACAGATACACATCATGCATAACGTGGCCCGCAGAAGTGGGGTGCAATGGTGCAATTTGAAAATGGGTGAAAAAAAAACGCGAACACACACACACACACACAGAGGGGTGGGGGGAGAGGGGGGAGGGAGAGAGAGAGAGAGAGAGGGAGAGAGAGAGAGATATATTCAGACGCTGTCTGATAATTAAAATTCTTCTTAAGCAAAGATTTATTCAGAAAATCGGAATGTATTTAATTTTCAAAGTAAAGATCATTAGATTCTATTGTTTTTCAGCCAATATCATTATGGTATTAGTTCTTCCCTTTTGATACAAAGAATTTGTGAATGCCCATTTCAATGCTTCAATGTTTTGAGAATTTCTTTCTCAATGGAAGTGGGTCATGGACCGAAATAGATGGTAACCTGAGGACCTAAGATCAAAGTTCGATTCCATCCAATTCCTGGATTTTTTTCCTTGATAATATGAGCACTATGGGATTTCGCGTTGTCCTATTGCAAGAGAATTCACTTTCAATTCAAGAGAGTTAAAGTCACAACTGCATAAATTCGTTCTAACTATTGGGAATGATGCTAAGCATCAATAGCAAGCCGTTTGGAACAGGCTTAGAGTGAATTACACCTTCATCCTTCGTAATTAATATTACTTTAAGCTCAAACTGACCTCATTTAGTAACAGCTGTAGCAGATTTGCAAGGATTGAACCTCTATTTTGAGGTATCATAGTTGCAGTAATATATCCAATTTTTTTATCATATGTGACAATCATCTAGATCAGTGGTTCTCAAACTTATAAGCACTGCGAATCCCATTTCCACAGATCAGTACTTTCATGGATCCCTTCAAAGTCATCAATGAAATGATGATCTGAATGAAAAGGAATAGCAACGGTGAATTGTTCAATGGTTGAGCTGTTTGGACCTTTTCCATTGCTAATTTTCAAAATTGTAGCACAACATTTCGAAGAGTGGATCTCTCTTCGTCATCAAGTGAAAACATAATGTGGGGATCATTACAAACAGCTAGCCTCTCTGACTGATCAGAAAGGCTAGCTGACAAATTTGTCAATAAAAGCGATAATTTTATGTCAAACTTAAAGTTTATTTTATTACACTCTAGATGACTCTCAAATGCTGCACATGTGATAATCGATTTCAACATCGAATGTGATGTACAAAAAATTGATTATTATTAAAAGTAATTAAACAGTAAAACTGAAATTATAATCTTGTTCACAGAATGTAAAGTAATTTTGATAAGGTTAAAAAATAAATCCATGGTGCTACAGCCCTTTGAAGGGCCAAGACCAACCAGCCAGCTGCTGGTCTCATGTCCACATGCCGAAGCAGAGGTGGACGATCATCCAACCAGAATGGAGGTATCGTGTGGTTAGCACGATGACCCCCCCCCCCAGCCATTAGAGCTGGTTTGCGAAACCGAATTTTCGCTACCTATCATAGATCCACATCACGATGCTGGGTGGGCACCAGTCCCATACACTGGCCGAAATTTCATGAGAAAATTTCTTCTCCCATGAGGACTTGAACCAGCACGCATTCCATAACGCAAGTCCTAGGCGGGATATCTTAGACCGCGATGCCATGGCGTGGGACTTCGATACGATTACTATCTGTAAAATTATCATAGGGCCTATATATCTACAATTTTTTTAACTTGTAAGTTTCTATGACACACAATATTGTCAATATGTAAACTTGTTGGACAATTTCCCGTCATCTGTCACCTGTAAAATTGCAACTTTTATGAACGAGGGCCCTGCTCTAATAAAAGCATTACAAATTTACAAAATGCCATGCATAAAAATCGACATTGCAATGCTCATTGTCACAAGCAGCTCTTTATAAACCAAACATACAATATACTACTACTCATTCTGTCAGTCCATTCAATCTTCTACACAGCAGTGATCAACCATTGCCTGTCACACAAGTTCTGTTAGCAGTGATCAACCATTGCCTGCCAGACAAGTTCTGTTAGCAGTGATCAACCATTGCCTGCCACACAAGTTCTGTTAGCAGTGATCAACCATTGCCTGCCACACAAGTTCTGTTAGCAGTGATCAACCACTGCCTGCCAGACAAGTTCTGTTAGCAGTGATCAACCATTGCCTGCCATACAAGTTCTGTTAGCAGTGATCAATCACTGCCTGCCAGACAAGTTCTGTTAGCAGTGATCAACCATTGCCTGCCACACAAGTTCTGTTAGCAGTGATCAACCATTGCCTGCCACACAAGTTCTGTTAGCAGTGATCAACCACTGCCTGCCAGACAAGTTCTGTTAGCAGTGATCAACCATTGCCTGCCAGACAAGTTCTGTTAGCAGTGATCAACCATTGCCTGCCACACAAGTTCTGTTAGCAGTAATCAACCATTGCCTGCCACACAAGTTCTGTTAGCAGTGATCAACCATTGTCTGCCAGACAAGTTCTGTTAGCAGTGATCAACCATTGCCTGCCACACAAGTTCTGTTAGCAGTGGTCAATCATTACCTGCCAGACAAGTTCTGTTAGCAGTGATCAACCATTGCCTGCCATACAAGTTCTGTTAGCAGTGGTCAACCATTACCTGCCAGACAAGTTCTGTTAGCAGTGATCAACCATTGTCTGCCAGACAAGTTCTGTTAGCAGTGATCAACCATTGCCTGCCACACAAGTTCTGTTAGCAGTGATCAACCATTGCCTACCAGACAAGTTTTGTTAATGGCGAAAACCCGCATAAAAAGACACTGTGAAGATAAGAGCAACTGGTACTACCTGTTTTGTTCCTCTTCGAAATTCTGATTCATCAAACTGAGGATCCCATACTCTCTTTAGCATTCCAAACTCTAATTTATTAACCAACCATGTAATTGGATTTTGCATATAAAGGAGTTTTGGTATCGGTCTATCATCCTTCTTGTACATTTCTGAACTGTGGTGAAAATATCTTCTAATCATAAATCCACCACAACAATTATCCATTATATTTTGCTGCCACAAAGTTGTTTGTTTGAAATTCTCATGATTCACTGATGTTATACCGACATCACTACCACTTCTGCTCTTGATTTTTAAATTACGATACACAAACTTAAACTTTGATGATGATGAATATGGAACTGACATCTCATGACAGACACATCTTGAGATCATATGCAGAATTTTACTATTATAATTGACAGCAGTTCTTATTTGCGAATACATGGTAACTGAAACAGGAAACAACATATTATACAATGATAAACCTCATGTTTAGATACCATACACGAAAATTAAAAAATCTTTGCCTCAATTTCAAATTTAATTTTGATTTGATATGTTCTATTACATAAATAATCTGTTTTAGAGGCATGAAGAGGAATGTCTCTTCTATTTAGAATCATGCATACTTCTACTCTAAATTATGTGCTATTGCGCTTTCAATTTCTTACAACTCTTTGAAACCAGCAACAAGCACTTCTATTCCTCATCACAGAACGTCTTTATACTCATCCTCCTATATTGTAGAAGTACTTCGCCTCTGGAATTCGTTACCTAATGATGTCAGAGACTGTCGGACTTTATCATAATTCAAAATTAAATTGGAAAATTTTGTTTTACTTCATTGTTTTTAGGTATTGCTGGAGGTGTCAATTTGTGTTTTTACTCTACATTAAAATTGTAAGTGTATTGTTTATGTTCGTTAATTAATTAGTATATAATTAATTATGATACTTAATGACTCATCTAAAGTTTGTGTGACTGCAACCTGTGTATATTTTTGTGTGGCTTTACTTTGTTTATAGTGTGATTTTTTTTATTTATTTATATTATTGTATTTGTATTTCTGGTGGTGTGGAAGAGAAGGCCTGATGGCCTTAACTTCACCAGAGTAAATAAATAATAAATATCATCATCCAAACCAGTATAAGGCCCAAGGCCCATTACGGTCTCAGTGAGTCATTATGGTCCACTTTCTTTTGGATGGTCTAAAGATCTCTTCCCTTGGTGATGGTATTGAAGCATGGCTTTTGGAAGTCTATTCCGATTCATTCGTTGGACATGGTTTCTACGCGAATAATAAATAAACAATAGTTTAATCTTAGTGGATTAATCTTGCTCAGGATAGGGACCAATGGCAGGCTTATGTGAGGGCGGCAATGAACCTCCGGGTTCCTTAAAAGCCAGTAAGTAAGTAAGTTTATAAAGAACCTGCCAGAGGAACGGGCAATTTGAAATTAACACTCTTTTAACTATGTAGCAGTGTGGGAATTCAGACCACTAGTATTACATTCATAATCCAACAGTATTTAGTCGACATGGAGAAATGGTCAGGCGAATATGTTTTCGTTATCAAGGCATATTAAATGAATGGTGACAGGTTGTTTTGACGTCAGTTTTGTATTCACCAGAACAATCTAGTGCCTTTAGCTCATGCAATTAAGACATGCATTAAGGATTTTGAAGAAATAGTTTCTGCACTGACAAGAAACCTCCAGGATGGTAAGAACAGTATGTATACATTACAACATTGCTCCAGTGGAGAGAAGCTATTCGGCACAGTCCACAACATTCTGCAACCCATCCTGCTGCATCTCTCGAATATGTTGTTGTTGTTTTTTAATGCCAGGTGTTTGACAATAAAGTCATTTGACCTCTTGCACTCCAATATTTTTCAAAGATATTATTATGGCCAGCCACAGAAGCAGTTAGGGGACTGATATATTCCAATTCTATGCAGGTGTTTGGCCAAACAATCATGGCCTGTTGCCAATCTAAATGCAGCTACAGACGATTTTCGTGGTAAATCGGGAATTAGCTGTGGATTATGATGTAGAGAGTTCCATTTTCCCCCTTGAGATTGTGTTATCAAATTTTGTTTGTTGAAGTCTAAGTATGTAGATTTAATAAATCTTTTCTCAGAGTAATACGTAGATTTAGTAACAGGTCTGTAAGTAGCAGTGCTGCCCTTCTTTGCTAAAGCATCCGCATTCTCGTTTCCCAGGATTCCACAATGGGATGGTATCCATTGGAATACAATTCTTTTATTGAGTGATATTAATTGAGAGAGCATTTTAGTTATTTCTGCTGTTTGAGATGAGGGTGTGTGTTTAGAGATTATTGATAGAATAGCTGCTTTGAAGTCTGACAATATAACTGCATTCTTAAATGTATTGATGTGGCATAGAAGATTCCTGAGACTTTCACTTATTGAAATGATTTCTCAAAACTTGTTGTTCCATATCCAAGAGATCTATAAAGTGAGAAGAGACAGCATGTAACACCTGCACCGGCACCTTGTTCTCTGGAGATCAAGGATCCGTAGGTTTATAAATGAAACCAGTTTTGTGGAGCGTACCTAATATTAATTGTCTCTAAAGACAATTGTTTCATTATTTCAGGTTTACTTCTGATTTCAGTATTTCTTCTGTTAAATTTAGATTATATTCTATATTTAATAGAGTTAAAGGGTTTGGTTTAATTTGTAAATTTTCTTTTAAATTCGAGATATTGATTTTCTGTTTTAATTCTTGAACAATGGATATGAAACTTATCTCTTGAATATCCACTATAGTGTAAGAAGCATTGCTCATAAAGACTTGCAATTGCATCCATACAGAATTCAGTTACTGTATGCACTAACCAAAAATGATACAGTAAACTTGAGTCACATTCTGCCAATGATTATTACAACTTTTAGAGCGAAATGAAGATCTAATTCATAACATGTCAATGACCGATGAGGCTTACTTTCACATATCTGGATATCTGAATAAACAGAAGTATTGGTACTGGTATGATATTAACCCCAGAGAAATCTATAAGGTGCCCCTAGATAGTGTGGTGCATGATTTCATCCTTTGGGATTATCGGATCTTATATCTCTTTGAAGATGACAATAGGAATGCTGTGACAGTAAATTCTGAGTATTATGTGGAAATGCCGCAGACATTTGTGACTCCCTGGTTGGCTACTCACCCTGAAATTAATGAAGAAACGTGGTTTCAACAAGATCAGCAACCCACATGACAAGAGTATCCATGGACGCCATAAGACAATAACTGTTCCCCGATCATATCATCTCAAGAAACAGGAATTAGCCTTGGCCTGTGATGAGAATATTTAAAAAGAGAAGTGTTCAGTGCTTCATCCCAAGATATATTACACGAAGAATCCAACAAGAGGTAACACAGATTTCTGTTTTTTAAATTGGTTATTTTATGATGCTTTATCAACTGCTATGGTTATCTAGCGTCTGAGTGAGATGAAGGTGATAATGCAAGCGAAATGAGTCCAAAGTCCAGTGTCGAAAGTTACCCAGCATTTGCTCTTAATGGGTTAAGGAAAAACCCTGGAAAAAAACCTCAACCAGGATTTGAACTCAGACCCGCTCGTTTCATGGTCAGGCATGTTAACCATTATTCCACAACGGTGAACCAGATTTTGTTCAAATACTACGCAACATAATGGATAGGCTAATATGCGATCTATGTAGGTGTACAAAGAAATGGCGGCCATCTACAGGACATTATATTCACGACACATCACGTGCAACACTTCTAAAATAAATGCTTTTCGGTGTCGTTTTTAATTTGAAAAATATTCTAATAGTAGTAAAGCCATAATTCAGATGAGAATACATTAAATAAATACTGGTTACTTAACATAAATAAACATTAAACTAACTCGTTACCTGGTTGAATCCTTGAAGGTATTACTTCTGTAAAAGTAGAAGTTTTTTAAGAATTCTCAATTTTAGAACCTGGGATTATTCTCAGCAAAACTGATCACTTGTTGAAGACTGGCAACAATAGGAAGCTCGAAAGTAGCTCGATCATCATCTAAACATATCACAATTATTTGTACTTAAAATGACAAGTTCACAAAAATAATGAAATCAAACATGTATGATGGAAAAAAAATAAGTTATGGTTTGAATATGTATATAAATAAAAAAAAATAGATTTCTTTCCTTCTGTCAGACCAACTGATGTCACGTACTAGCAACATACCGGTATGTCATTTATTGTTACATACCTAATGGAAAAAAATTGCCATGACTTTTGTTACCATATTGTTGGTACAGTTAACATGATTTTTGCTTCAATCATACAATTTTCTTCTAGATTAGAATAAGTGAAAATGGATTAGCTTAAAAATTTGGGCTTCCATTAGTGACTTCAAGTCACTGACTTGTGATCCAACCTGCCATTCCTTATTTTCATCCAATCCTTTCATTTCATGTGCAACATATTCGCATATCAATGCTGACTTCTTATACTTACTGTACATCTCAAGGTTCCGTGCATGGCATGTACGTAAAAAGGTTCTCTGCAAAATTAATAGGGGAAAGGGGTCATTATGTAGTAAGCATCGACAGGCCGCCATCTTCCCGCAATAGAGGTTCAGGGCACATACTTTCCTGTCGTGTAAATAGGCTGACAATATGTTAATCATAAGAAAACGTTAAAAATGTAATTACAATATGGGAACAGCTCTGGAATGTAGGTAAGTATCTAAAACCCATGCTGTAACATTACGTATGTATATTTGATCGCAATATGTCATTATGTCACTATTGTCGCGGACCTCAGAACTGTCACAGACTTCGGGAATATCCGTGATAGACTCGGCCGTCACTTATTTAACCTTCATCAAACTCCTCTTTAACCTTGTCACAAACTTTGGCATAAGCTACGCTGTCATCCCTACAGGTATTCACGATTGTAGCCATTCTGACTTACCTTTCCCTTGACGCCAATTTGTCCTCTTACTTACACGGAACCACTTTAATAGTCATACGATGAATAAGTATACTGTAATGTTTCACATACCGCCAGGCGAGTTACAATGCTAGTATTCAGTGAAAATAATTGTCAGCTAGGTTATGTTCGTTTACTTTAGAGGCAAAGTCAGTACTTAAAGATTTGTCATTCTCAATCTTTTCATATTGTATAAGATCGCGTATATTACGATAAATGGTTCTGGGTGAGAATGACTCAAGGCTAATCAATGCAAAAGAAAGACGTTTCAAAATACATTACGCCACAACAGTTTTGTTATTCCATCACCATGTTTGACGAATAGAATGTACTATAATACAAACATGTCAATAAATTATGAATCATTGTAGATAGCCAAATTAATGTGGTATATAATATCTACATCAGCTTACATCAAGAATAATGACACATACTTACAATATGGTACTTGCATAATTACTGTGGTCTACTAAATTAAGCACGATACTGAGCTATTGCTCCACATACATGTAGTTCAATGAAGTTTATAATGTTTAACACTTGTTTTCCGTGTAGTACGCAACATTTTTAAAATTCAATTTTTTTTACGAATGTCACCCATCACTCTCTTAAAAATGCCGTGAAATGGAACACTACAAAATCAATCTTTTTAGACTCAGTTTTTTTTTACGAATGCCATCCATCATTCCGTGAACTGGAACACTACAAAATCAATCTTTTTCAATATAGTTGCGATATTTACTCGTAACGTAGGGATAGTTCAATTTTGCTTTTCCCACCATTACTGCCGACCGCTGCCAACACAATTGCAATCTAGTGTTAATAAGCCAGAGTTTTGGTTAAGTTAATTACAGCATAAGAATAAAGATCACTCAATGTAGAATACAGGTAATAGTCCAGTCATAGCTAAATTTTTATATTGATTTTGTCATTTCATTGAACTTCGTGTGCCATTTGCCTCAGTCGTCGCGTAAGCACTAATTGTGGATCTGGTTATAAAAAGTCGTGTTGGCTATCATGAGGAACTCCGCTTTTCACTATAATCAGTGTTGCCAGCTCGTACTTACTTATGGCGATAGACAAAAAAAATAGGGCACAAAAAGGGGTCGCTTTGGTTATACATTCAAACGTCTATAAAGGAATACAAACAAATTTATCAAAGAAAGGATTATTTTATTGTCAATAGGAATGAGAGAAAGTGTTTTAAACTATATATTTTTTATGTCAGAATCAGCCGGAAATCGACTGAGTTGGCGACACTGACTTTCTTAGCAACACGTGCTTGCGACATCTAGTGGTGCTTGCAGCACACATCCCCTGTTTGCCCATTGGACCAGCTGGATACAAACATTATTTGTGAATCATTCTTTGAAATTGAATTAAATGTGAAAAGGCAGAAACATATTTGTTTTGATACTCTGTCAATAAATTGCTGAATGTGAAAGAAAAAAAAATTGAACCAGGATGCCATTTTGGTTCATTAGCCAGGATCGCCAATATCATTGTTTTATCACCAGACCTGATGTTATGTTGAAATTCATTTGGTTCCAAAATCATTTAGCACATCAAAATTCTGACGTCATTAAAGTACGTCTCGTTAGCCACGAGTACGTCTGGTGATGAATATGGAAAAATGCAAACGTTGCGTGGCACAGAACAGTGGATGTGATGTAGCAAAGCTCCAAAAGAAACGTCACATCAACTTGTCCTTGGTTACTAATTTCTTGAATGTGGTCAATCAGGTTGGTAATGATCGGCGCCAATATTCGACATTTTGAGTTCGTTAAGTCGTTATGATTTACGAGTACAAATCTTGTTTCTTGATCAACGAACACACATTATAGACATTGAAAAAAAGTGGACTGTGTTGAAAGATTATTTACAACGATTAGAAAATAGAAGAATCAAAACAAATATTACTTCAGGTGACCAATTACTAAAATTAACAGTGGGGACTAGTAGTTTTTCCAAGAGTTACAGTTAATAGCTGTACGGTACCAATTCAGTTAGACATTTCTGTATTTTAAAACCTCAAGTACCGGTAGCTTAAAATAATTTATATTACACGTCCTGTTGGGGTTCCCTTGTTGTTTAAACTATTCGGGTTCCGAAAAAAATGTCATATGAGATTTATAAGACCTACCTAGGCAGTTAACTTTGGGTAGAAGTGTAGGTTGAGAAGTTCACTAAGGCATTTAAGTAGTTGTAAAATATAATTATGGTAAATAATAAGTATGGGAATGTTACTTCTAGCACTTTGTAAAATCACTCGAATACCGTAACCTATAAGAAAAAAATGAAAGGAAGGAGAGTTAGTGTTACTGCTCTTGGGTCTAGCGATGAAGGAATGGTTAAAAATATGTCAAATATACATAATGATGATCCTATCCTCTGATTGAGGTTCTGGCTGATATGTACATCTATTATCAGTAAGTACATGTCACGCTCACATGATTAGCGTAATATGAAATTAGTCAGCGATGTATGTAATGGAGGCGGGAAAGGAAGTAGCCACCCTACCCATTTATCTCCTGGCATAGTTGTCTCATGAGTGATGCCTTATTGGTGTAATTTATGAGGTTCCAACCAGTCTTCGGACAGTTGACTAGACAAGCTTCTTCACAGCTTGTATCGGAAGACCAGTACACCTTTGGGACCATTATCTTAATGTTGGAGGGGACTATTTCTAAACCCATCTGGCCCTATGACTTGTGTACAGGGTCTGTATATACTTGCATGTTTTGACAAAATGTATAAAAGTCTGAGTTTGTTTCATTTGAAGGAACTATATTTGTCTGCTGTGGACATCTCATTGTGATCGCAGTTTGTGGGGTGGTTTCAACATAAGCTCATTAACTGTTTTCCAATAAGTATATGAGATGTTTCTAGGGTACTAGATGTCAAGTTTTCACCACTCAGAGAACATTTCAAAGGTACTTTGTAGCTGGATCAGGTTGCATTAGAGCAGCATCCACTAGGCATGATTGGTGTATAGATATCAGCTTTGTTAGAGTCTAGTAATGACATGCTTACATATTCTCTTTGAATGCCAACTGATCCACCAGCCATTATAGCTGACATACGCTGTGAAGTCCATGTGAACAATCCTGATATTCCAGCTGTTATAGTGAGATTTCATTTCTAGAATAATATAGTGTGTCTGTTTTATTTTCTTACCATTAATTGCAAATACACCCTCAGTTATGAGCTTCCTTTATGTGTCAAACTTGCGCTGTGCACTAACAAGGCCTGAGCTAATAAGATACCCCAGAATAAAGCCATTAACTCTCATGCTCTTCAGTATTTCTCTCATACAGTGAGTTTAGTTTAGAGGAAAGGGCTGGAATTTGCTGAAGATAATTCTGATCCATTTATTCCTGAAAACTGCACAGTAGACAAAGTGGTGAAGAAATAATTCCAGTTTTGTTCAAGTGTTTTGGCAAGCAATCATGCCCTGTGAGTAATCGAAAGGATGCGGCTGCGCTTTTTCTCAGTTACTCAGGAATTCAAGAATTACGGTCCCCATAAAGCTCTTACTTCATTTTAGCAGATCCCCTGAAATGTTTTGCATAACATCTTGACTTAAACATCCTTAATAAATTTAAGTAATATAAAATTTACCTGTGCAATCTTCATCTTGCGATGTTTGGTGACGTATATACGTCCGTTGATGTGACAAGTTTCTTTCCAGCCATAAGCAGTGCTGACTAAGATCAAATGCTATGGACAGTACTCTATAACAGAGTCGCCAGTATGAAAGGATAATTCCGAGCCTTTGGCGTGAGACGAACTCGATAGCTCAGTGGTAGAGCGCCTGACCGGAGACCAGGAAGTCGCAGGTTCGATTCCCGCTCGAGGTTGTGAAATTTTTCTTTCATACTATGGCATGATTGTGACTATAATAGTATTTAATTCAAAATTTACCTATTAAAAATTAATTAAAATATACCTATTTTTAAAAAGGGGGACAAAACCAACTGTGGTAACTTTCGAGGAATATCACTTTTGTTGACGTCATACAAAATTTTGTCCAATATTCTTTTGAGAAGATTAACTCCGTACGTAGATGAAATTATTGGGGATCATCAGTGCGGTTTTCGGCGTAATAGATAGACTATTGATCAGATTTTTTGTATTCGACAGATAATGGAGAAAAAATGGGAGTATAAGGGTACAGTACATCAGTTATTCATAGATTTCAAAAAGGCATATGACTCGGTTAAGAGGGAAGTATTATATGATATTCTTATTGAATTTGGTATTCCCAAGAAACTAGTTCGATTAATTAAAATGTGTCTCAGTGAAACATACAGCAGAGTCCGTATAGGTCAGTTTCTATCTGATGCTTTTCCAATTCACTGTGGGCTAAAGCAGGGAGATGCACTATCACCTTTACTTTTTAACTTCGCTCTAGAATATGCCATTAGGAAAGTTCAGGATAACAGGCAGGGTTTGGAATTGAACGGGTTACATCAGCTTCTTGTCTATGCGGATGACGTGAATATGTTAGGAGAAAATCCACAAACAATTAGGGAAAACACGGAAATTTTACTTGAAGCAAGTAAAGCGATCGGTTTGGAAGTAAATCCCGAAAAGACAAAGTATATGATTATGTCTCGTGACCAGAATATTGTACGAAATGGAAATATAAAAATTGTAGATTTATCCTTCGAAGAGGTGGAAAAATTAAAATATCTTGGAGCAACAGTAACAAATATAAATGACACTCGGGAGGAAATTAAACACAGAATAAATATGGGAATTGCGTGTTATTATTCGGTTGAGAAGCTCTTATCATCCAGTCTGCTGTCCAAAAATCTGAAAGTTAGAATTTATAAAACAGTTATATTATTGTATTGTTCTTTATGGTTGTGAAACTTGGACTCTCACTCTGAGAGAGGAACATAGGTTAAGGGTGTTTGAGAATAAGGTGCTTAGGAAAATATTTGGGACTAAGCGGGATGAAATTACAGGAGAATGGAGAAAGTTACACAACACAGAACTGCACGCATTGTATTCTTCACCTGACATAATTAGGAACATTAAATCCAGACGTTTGAGATGGGTAGGGCATGTAGCACATATGGGCGAATCCAGAAATGCATATAGAGTGTTAGTTGGGAGACCGGAGGGAAAAAGACATTTAGGGAGGCCGAGACGTAGATGGGAGGATAATATTAAAATGGATTTGAGGGAGGTGGGATATGATGATAGAGACTGGATTAATCTTGCACAGGATAGGGACCGCTGGTGGGCTTATGTGAGGGCGGCAATGAACCTTTGGGTTCCTTAAAAGCCATTTGTAAGTAAGTAAGTAAGTAAAATTTAATTTCAGTTTTTGAATATAATCTGGAAGCCAAGAGAAATCCGGGTCTATATGACTATAGGATATCGGTAGTGTGTTTATGAGAATATATGTTGGCTAGATTGGAGAATGGGGTGATGTCATGTGGTCGCCGTATGTGAGAAGGTTAGTGGGTTAGTTGAGGTGATATCTCAGTGACATGAGGTCGATGTATGTGAGAAGGTTAGTGGGTTAGTTGAGGTGATATCTCAGTGAGTTTTATTTACTCGTCGTGTTGGTTTACGTTGGCCATGTTGTGACGTCAGAATTGTTTGTCAAACTTGACGAAAATTAAGTGATATCCTATAATAAAAGAATCCCAGAAATCCTTTAGGTGATCTCATTCTTGTTAAAACTCTTTGTCTCTGTGCCTGAGATAAAAAATCCGACAAATTATAAAATCAGAGAACATCATAAAATTATGCTTAATTGAAACATGATTTGAAAATATCTTGTTCAGCGGATCCTTTTCGAATCACAGTTTGGGAATTGTTGCCCTAGGACAAACACAAGACTCATTCACTCCATGTTAAGGAAGAAGTTTTCTGCTGGGTCTAGCAGTCCATACAATTGAGGATAAATGTCTAATTTGCATACACTAGTTTCAGATGTTCCCCTTATCAAATGCATGATGGTCCAGGGAACATTTTGCAGAAATGTAGGAAGTTACGTAATAAAGAAGATATGTTTGAAAAGATTGATTGAAGGATATCAATTAGATTGTAATTGCAGAAAACCGTGTGTGAAAATTGAGACTGAAGTTTTCCCAGTGTATTGGCTCTCATTTAAGCTGTCTTTGGAACTCTATCCAAAAGAAGGTAGATAATCATGACAAGGAACATTGTGTGTGGAGATATTACATTCCTTGTTATGCACATGAATGACAACCATTATCACCCATGAGAAATGAAAAGGAAACTTCAAACTTCCATTCACAGCAAACTGCAGATTTCTTTGCACCACATCAAACTGGAAAAGGATCACTACAAAATATAGTAGGCCTAAGTACCTATAAAAGAAAGTTTGAATTATGAGTGGTGTACGTAAACTAGACAATTACACAAGTGAGAAGTCGACCTGGTTGGTGAGTTGGTATAGTGCTGACCTTCTATGCCCAAGGTTGTGGGTTCGATCCTGGGCCAGGTCAGTGGCATTTAAATGTGCTTATATGCGACAGGCTCATGTCAGTAGATTTACTGGCATGTAAAAGAACTCCTGCAGGACAAAATTCCGGCACATCCGGCGATGCTGATATAACCTCTGCAGTTGCGAGCGTCGTTAAATAAAACATAACATTTAACACAAGTGAGAACTTATTTTGTTGTTATCTTGTGATTGGAACTTTTCGTTTGCAGGGAAAGACCTATGATTTGGCAGAACATTATGTATGTATAACTTTTCGTATAGAAATTTTTAAATGAAACCATTTATTTTTTTACTAGCCGTACCCATGCGCTCCGCTGCACCTGTTAGAAATAAATATAAAGTATGAGGGGGATCCAGGAAATAACGACCGTTCGCGCATACCCGCCGCGCAGCTGACTCCCCTTCCTTGTTTGAAGGTCAACTGGCTTCCTTAACATGTGTTCTCATAATGTTGTGAGTACTGGTTGCAACAAGTCACCATTGTGCATTTTGTGTTACTTCAAAATGAACGATGTGATTGATAATCCCGCCAACTGTGAGGTGAGGAGTGTGATTCGATTTTTGAATGCCCGACATTTGAAACCTACAGAAATTTACCGGCAATTGAAAGAAGTGTATGGTGATACTGTAATGAATGAAAGAAATGTGAGAAAGTGGTGCGAAATGTTCAACAATGGGCGAACAAATGTCCACGATGAAACTCGACCCGGACACCCATCACTCATCACAGAAGACCTGAAGACTAAAGTGAACGACAGAATCTTGCAAGACAGGCGCACATCACTCGACGAATTGCATATTGCCTTTCCTGACATTTCTCGTTCTTTGCTTGGTGAAACTGTGTCGCAACATCTTGGCTACCACAAAATCTGTGCCCGCCCGCACACTGCTGCTTTAACTCGAGAATTGCTGGATCAATTCGGTTGGGAAATCTTTGATCATCCGCCCTATAGTCCAGACCTTGCTCCTAGTGATTTTCACCTTTTCACTAAGCTGAAGACTTTCTGGGTGGTATGCGTTTTGGAAGTGATGAAGAGTTGAAGAAGACAGTGAACACCTGGCTTAATGAACTGGCGGCAGAGGAGTATAACACGGGAATTCTAAAGCTAGTGAACAGATACGACAAATGTTTAAATGTAGGTGGTGATTATGTAGAGAAGTAAAGGAAGCTTCATTTATGTAACAGACTTTGTTTTTTCAAATATATATTTTTTTAATTATTACAACAAAACGGTCGTTATTTCCTGGATCCCCCTCGTAATTACATAATTAAAATAGGACATTTGATCCAGGGAACATTCGTGTTTGATATAAGGATAAATCGTTTATTATGTTACTTAATTTAAATTGTATTTGCATAATTAAAATGCGATCATTTTGATCCAGAGATCACTCATTTGGTCATAAAAATTATTTTAGGAAATACAGGAAACGAATGTACAGAATAGCCTATCAAGTTTTCTGTGCATAAGAAGCTATTTTAATCTTACCTGTCCTCGATTCACTCAGAAGTTACTGTAATAACATTATGGCATTATGTCCATCTAGAGAAACTACACTTTCCAATGGTGAATTAATAATTAATTATACAAATCGGTTAATTTAGCTTCTGATATTACTTCATACAAACACAGAAACATTATCTGTAGGCTATCTTTCATAGCTTTCGATTGTTGCCGTCCAAGGCCCCTTATATGCTACCCAGTTTATTTCAGTGTTTAATTAATAGTTCATAGTATTTTGTTGTTTAATTCGTAAATAACTCTTGTATACATGTAACTCTCATCTAAATCAAATTGTTGAATTCTTTGTAAGTTCATGCATATGTATATACACTTTTTGCTGGTTGTGTGGAAGAGAAGGCCTTACGGCCTTAACTCTGCCAGCTAAAATAAATCATTATTATTATTATTATTATTATTATTATTATTATTATTATAGACGAAGTCATTTGTTTTTTAATTCATTACACGCCTTAGATGGCAGGTATTTTAATTTTAAAACTCATTTATCTCATTAAATATCAGTCCTATCAAAATTTTCCAAGGAATAAAACTTATCGGAAATTATTTTTAAAGAAACTTTTGTTATGTAACATTTTTCACAAAAATCAATAATAAGCGAGATATTTCTATTTATTTAATTCAGGCGCCCTTATAACCCCCCTTTTAAATAATGTATTTTGAATGCCATATAGCCTAAAATCTAAGTTACAACGAACTTAATTTATATTCCAATTTTCATCGAAATCCATTCGGCCATTATCGCGTGAAAAGGTAACAAACTTACAGACAGACAGACATACAAACAAAAATTTCAAAAAAACGATTTTCGGTTTCAGGGTGGTTAATTGTATATGTTAGGACCAATTATTTTTGGAAAATCGAAAATTACCAGAAAAATTTCGGCTACAGATTTATTATTAGTATAGATGTAGGAACAGTTAGTGATAATGTTGAGCAGTTGTCCAAGAGATCATTTTGTAATTGTCTTGCAGGTCACATAGCAAGCACAGCTGCAACAGTGAAAGTTTCTTTTAGCAGTGCTTGAGGAATACAGGTGCCCTGTAAGAATTGCTGTCTTTAAAGTCCTGTATCTGTCATTTAACGTGATTTGTTTGTTTCAGATATGCCTCCAGAAATAATTGTTTTCGAAAAGTCATTTGAACAAAGGTTGGGTGAATATACAGATATTTTATGTGCAAGAGGCTTTCTACCAGCATCAGGAGTACGAGATGAATGGTATTTCTATATTGAAAGTACCATGGAAGCTGCTGGTTGGCAGGCAGTATGGAAGATATCAAGACAGAAATGTGAAGAATTTAAGATCAAATTTCCAACACTTGTTTTTGTAGTGGTAGGTAATTATTTTATAATAAAATTTAATATGTATTTTAGAATACATATTATTATGTAAACAGAATTTTAATATTCGAAATTGACGCGGGTTTTTTTGAACCTTTTTCAACTTGTGGCACATTAAAGGTGTAATTTAAAATCCCGCAGCACACTGATATAATCTAAAGCTGTGGTTTCGAACCAGGTGGAGAGGGGAGGGGGGAATTTTGAGAGTTTTAGGAGGGAATGAGGACTATAAAATACAAATAAATGAGGTAACTGTATAGTATGCATTATTATATATATATATAAAATAAAATATTTTCAATTTTATATCAATTATTTTTAGCCAACATGGAGGAGGGGGTTGAATGGTGATAAGGTGCATGGGGCAAAAAAAGGTTCTGAAGATAAAACAAAATACATATTCTTCACTAATAGAACTAAAACTTTTTTGTTTTTTATTTGAAGTTTATGATAGAAATGTAAAATTGAATGGCAGAAAATTATTAGTGCAATATTAGTGTGATAATTATGGTGTTATGCATGTTTTCTTAATTTGTCCTTTAGGAAAATATGAGAACATGCAATATTATTACATGTTTTACCAAGGTATTTAATGTACCATTGTTTCATAAAACAAGCAAAGTATATTTTTTAAGTTTTGTTTGGTATTCTAACTTTACGACCTGATTGTGTGTCAATCATTCTCTTCTATGCCGATTGCCACCTACACTGTGTTTACTGAATGTTGACTTGTGTTGTGTTCACTGAAAGTTGACTTTTGTGTACTCACTTTTTTACTACTATTTATACTTTTCCTTTCCCAATTTTAGCTACGGCAACCAGTATTATTTTTATTTTATGGCAACACATGAACAGATCATTCATGGCAGCTCTAACCCGTAGGATGGAATATTTTTTTTATGACACATGAATAGAATCAGTATTTTTTACTTCTTCATTAGAGCAGTACTGTGATGCTTGAAAAAAATTAATTTTGAGATTGTTGCAAAAATACAATGGTTTTGGCATCTTCCCTTACTGAGTCTTTTTTTTTTTTTTTGCATGCTGTAAAGCAGTTTCTCTTAAACTATCATATTTTGTTTATATTCAGTATGTACAATTCAATTTATAATATAATAAACGAGAACTGCGCACAAACTGTGCAGAGAGATGTAAATATAATCTTAGTTGTCCTTGCTATAAGCAGCGATAGATCTGCAGCGTTTCTTGCACTCTAATATATGGTACTTTTCACATTTTTCTAAGCACAAAACACATATGCACGTATCATCCGGATTGTGGAATGTCTTATTGGAGCACAGCTTGTGGTGGAAGCCATGGATTGCCAGTCTTGTAGTCACATGTCACATTTTGTAGTTCGTCTGAGTCCAGCTTCTGTCTTGCATCGCACAGGTTGCATAGAATTCCAGTGGTACGTCCCTTTTCTTCTCACGTAGGTTCTGTAGAAGTCCACTGTAAGCTTCACTAGATGGCAGCAGTAATGTAGTCCGCAGATCTTCTATGAGGAAGGTCTCCCTGGTGAGCTCGTACACCAGCCTCGATCTTGTACATTGCGATACTCCTACCGCCCTCTTGAGGTATCTGGCTTTTACCCTTTCTATCTCTTCCAGCTGCTTATACGTGAGATGTTCCCATACTAGATCTATTCCATACACAAGAACAGGTACTATCTTCAGCCTGAATAGGTCCATAGCGGTGACTATTGACAGCAGCCTGATGTTCCTGATCTCGTTCATGGCTCTGATTGCAGCCACCATCTTCAAAATATGTGACTGGTTCTCAGTCAATAAATTAGTATTAAATTGTAACAAAACTAACATAAATGAGTTTTGGAATAATATTCTGGGGAAATTCCACAGATAGTAACAATATATTTCTATTACAAAAAAGAGTAATTAGAATAATAGTAGTAATATTAGTAGTATTTATTTATTTAACCTGGTAGAGATAAGGCCGTCAAGCCTTCTCTGACCCTCTACCAGGGGATTACAACTATAACATGAACAATAAAATTACAAGTAGGTGCCAAATCTAGGGAATCGTGTAGGACTATTTTCAAAAAACTACAATTCAATTTATCTAGGATAGATAGATTTTTATTGAAAACATCAGACCAACAATTTTGGTAGACCTCAAATCTGAATTCTGAAAAACAGAATATTCTGAATAAGAAATATTATAATATTACAGTAGAAAGAATAAAATAGAAGAAATACGAAATATAATATTTTGTGGATAAATCAGAGGAAATTCTCTTCAAAATATGTGACTGGTTCTCAGTCAATAAATTAGTATTAAATTGTAACAAAACTAACATAATTCAATTTAAATCCTGTCCAAATTCAATGTCGCAAATTTCTAGCGCAATAATTAATAATAGATCCCTATTAGAAACAACAACAACCAAATTTCTTGGCTTAAAAATCGATAATGTCTTAAATTGGAAAAATCATATTAAAGAAATTACCCCCAAACTAAATTCAGCTTGTTTTGCTATTAGATCTATGCAAAAGATATTAAATTTCAATACCTTAAAAATAATATACTTTGCATACTTCCACTCGGTAATGAGTTTTGGAATAATATTCTGGGGAAATTCCACAGATAGTAACAATACATTTCTATTACAAAAAAGAGTAATTAGAATAATAGTAGGTGCCAAATCTAGGGAATCGTGTAGGACTATTTTAAAAAAACTACAAATAATGCCCATGGCTTGTCAGTATATTTTTTCATTAATAATCTTCCTCGTATGTAATCATGAAAACTTTGTAACTAATTCAACAGTTCATAGCATAAATACACGTCAAAAAAATTACTTTCATACTCCATCGGCAAGTCTATCGTGCTATCAAAAAGGAGTGCGTTATATGGCAGTAAACATTTTTAATAGCCTCCCTATCGATATAAAAAATGAAACTCAAAACATAAAATTATTTAGAGCCAAATTAAAGAAGTACCTAATTTCTCACGCCTTCTATTCTGTAGGTGAATTCATGACCTTCAATAACACTTCATGAAATTGATACTAAAACTTTGTGTTGTACTAGTAGACTATATTGTAAATCTCGTCTATATATATTTCATCTAGACTGTGACTATAAATTAAGATTTTATAATAGTATTAAGTTTTTCGACTTGTTCCATATTCTAGCTGTAAGCATGTATGAATACCATGGAATGTTAATAAATACAATACAATAAATAACGCTGCCAACAGGCTTGTACTTAAATCTTGGGTAGCCTACGATAATCGCAACAGTGACAATAGAGGTATGGAAGAAAACATTGTTGGAGCAACAGCTCCACATCTGCAACAATAATGAAGTAATAACAAAAATGAAAATTGTTGGATTATATCTAACAACACTAGCAGTCGAGGGTTATTATCAGGGAAAGGATTTATATGTAAATACATATTTACTTATAAAGCTAATATAATTTATATTTTGCATTATCTTTATGTTTCACAATGTGTAGGGTTGAAAAATCCTACTTTTATTTTCCATATTTTTCCATATTTTAGAGTTTAGTACATATTTTCGTTAATTTCCATATATTTTCCATATTTCATATAAAACAGTCCATATTATATTAGGTTTAACAATAAAACAAAACAAAATTCCATTAACTTTTAAAAATACATTTCAACAATAGAGATTTAAACACATGTTCAGTAATCCCTTTAACATCAGAGTTATTTGAAAATTAGCAGTCCTGTCAACAATGGGAAAGTAAGTTACAAAACTGTATTAATTTAATTTAAAATTTTTAACAGACTTCAGTTGTGCAGCTCAACAGTTAAATGCCAGTCAGAGTACACATAGGTTCAGTTTTGTAAATCATACTATAAAGACGGTAAATATGCCAAAAGTACGTCATTCAGTCAATTTAAAATCAAAACTAACAAGTTACATTTCAGAATTTAAAGAAGATGGTTTATCAACTGACAATAAAATATTATTTTGTAATTTGTGTCAGTGTGCAGTATCATCTACACAAAAGTTCCTGGTGCAACAACACATTACAACTAGTAAACATCAGGCCAACAAACAACTAAATTCCAAGCAGAGACAATTGTTTTTAACACAACCAACAACATCGAATGTAAGATCTGAGTTTAACATCGACCTGTGCCGTTCTCTCATCTCTGCTGATATTCCTCTCTACAAACTAAAGAATAAGGTCTTAAGGGAATTCCTTGAAAAATATACTCAACATACAATCCCGGATGAGTAAACACTTAGGAAGACGTATGCTCCATCCATCTACGATGAGACAATACAGAAGATAAGAGATGAAATTAAAGATAGTTCAATTTGGGTTTCCATTGATGAGACTCCCGACAAAGAAGGTAGACTTGTTGGTAATGTAGTTATCGGTTTGTTAAGTGAACAATATTCTGAACGAATTCTTTTACATTGTGATGTTCTAGAAAAGTGCAATAACAAAACTATAGTTAAACTGTTCAACGAAGCTATGGGTATCCTGTGGCCAAAGGGTATTATGTACGATAATGTGTTATTCTTTATTAGCGATGCTGCCCCTTATATGGTCAAAGCTGGACAAGCATTATCTGTTGTATATCCTAAATTGACTCATTTTACTTGTGTGGCGCATGCATTTCATCGTGTGGCAGAAGTGGTCAGAGACAATTTCCCTAAAGTAGATTTGTTGATTTCATCAGTGAAAAAAGTATTTCTCAAAGCTCCCAGTAGAGTTAACGTGTTGAAAGAAATGTACCCTGAAATTCCATTGCCACCAAAGCCAATTTTAACTAGATGGGGTACATGGCTAGAAGCAGTTGAATATTATGCCGAACATATAGACTCTATTAACAATGTTCTCCTTGCATTGGACTCTGAAGATGCAGTCTCAATTGATACTGCGAAAACAGTTACCTGTGACATAAGTGTGAAGAATGACTTAGCTCACATTCAGCATACATTTTCATGCATCATAAAAACGCTCAAAAGTCTCCAAAATAGGCACCTTTCACTATCTGAAAGTTTTGAAATTATAAATAGTACTGTGGAACAACTGAATCGTGGTAGAGGTAAAGTTGCAGATGCAGTAAGAGCTAAGGTGGACACTGTACTTTCAAAAAACCCTGGATATGAAGAACTACAAAAGGTTGTTGCTGTGATGAGTGGTGAATCAACAATGAAGATTAAGTTGGACTTATCCCCAGCAGACATTGTGAAATTGAATTATGTACCAGTTACTTCTTGTGACGTCGAACGCTCTTTTAGTCAGTATAAATCTATCCTCAGAGACAATAGAAGAAAATTCACTTTTCAGCACTTGAAAGAAATGTTTGTAACCTATTGTTATGGTAACAGACAATAAAAATTGTGTTTTGTTGAAACTACATTGGAAGATAAGGTACGTCCATTATATTTTTTGTTTAGTTTGATTAAAATGTACCAATATTTAACGTACATAGTCATTTTTTTATAATTTTAAGTCCATATTTAATTCCATATTTTGGTAAAAATCCATATTTAATTCCATATTTTGGTAAAAATAACTACATATATATTTACATATTTCATATATTTTTAGTCCATATAAATCCGTTCCCTGGTTATTATCAATAGATGTGTTGGCTGAGTACAGTTTAACTGATCTTATATGATCTTTAAACGTAATATATTGAGAAGGTCTGTATGTAACTCATTTTAGGTGAAAAACGTGATTTTCCAAGAACTAACTGCTGTAGTTGATATTGTAGCAGTGCAAGATGACATTAGTTTACCTGAAGAACACGAAGTCTCCTTAATAAGTCTTTATCCTACGAAGCAGCAAGAATATGATCTGAATATTACTGATACAGCAGAATGCTTAGATCAGCTCAGGTGAGTTGAGTACTCAAACAGAACTGGAGCAGTTTTTGGAAAGTAATTACTGATACAGTAGAACACCTTTTGGTGAATGATAAGCACAGGAACGCCATTTCCTAGCACTTTGTAAAATCACTCAGATAACCTAGAAAATGAAATAGAACAGCTATAGTGATCCATAGTAATGTGTACTTAAACCATTTTACCACAAATTTGGTCCACGTAAAATACTAATTTTGACTCATTTCGTATTGTATTTTTGGTTCACGAAAAATGCTAGTCTTTTAAGAGTAACTCTCCACCTGCAAGATGTTACAAATTACAGTAGAATCCCTCTTATCTGGCACCAAAAGGACCAGGCTAATTCCGGATACAAGATTTTTCCAGATAATTGAATAAATACCAGTATATTACAAAAAAAAAAAGAAGTTCGTATTTCAAGGTGCCAAATGTTGAAACTGCAGCCATGTGAAGCTTATTTCTCTATCACTTGCTCATAACTGAAAAAACATAAAAACTGCGTGGATTTTCCTTATTAAAAAACATCACACAACACAAATAATACATTAATTTTAGATTAAGATATTCACTGAAAATGAAAGTTTGTGCGAACTTCCTAATGTGACGACACTGACGGCCTGAACATAATTAAATAAACATAAAGGTTGTGTGGATTTTCTTTATGAAAACACATCACACAACACAAATAATACAATAATTTTAGGTTCGAATATTTACTGAAAACGAAAGTTTGTGCGAACTTCCTAATGTGGCAACACTGACAGCCCGAACATAATTAAATAAACATAAAAAATGTGTAGATTTTCTTTATTAAAACACATCACACAACACAAATAATACTCTAATTTTAGGTTCGAATATTTACTGCAAACGAAAGTTCGTGTGAACTTCCTAATGTGGCAACACTGACGGCCCGAACATAATTAAATAAACATAAAAACTGTGTAGATTTTCTTTATTAAAACACATCACACAACACATATAATACACTAATTTTAGGTTCGAATATTTACTTAAAACGAAAGTTCGTGCGAACTTCCTAATGTGGCAACACTGACGGCCCGAACATAATTAAATAAACATAAAAACTGTGTAGAAATTCTTTATTAAAACACATCACACAACACAAATAAATATAGGTTCGAATATTCACTGAAAATAAAAGTTCGTGCCTAATGTGGCAAAACTGTGGCAGATTTAAACTTTTTTTTTCCCAGCCAAAAGTGCCGTTGTTTTGGTATTGCCAGTTATTTGGGTGCCGGTTACAAGGGATTTTACTGTACTCTTAATATGCTTCTTTCTCGAAACTGATTAATAATGTAATGGACTATATACAGTAGAATCCCTCTTAACTGACACCAATGGGACCAGACAAGTTCCGGATACGAAATTTTGACTGATAATGGAATAAGTATTTTAACAAATTACCTGTTTGTATTTTATGATGCCAACCTGTTGAAACTGCAGCCGTGTGAAGCTTATTTCTCAGTCTCTTGATCATAACTAAATGACATAAAACTGTGTGGATTTTCTTTATTAAAAAACGTCACTCGGTTCGAATATTCACTGGAGATCTTTGTTTTGTTTGAAGCCCTTAGGCAAGGTTTCCGTCACACATGCCAGTGTTGTAGGAAGACACCTCCATAATAAATCAATCTCATCTGCGTTATATATTTGTTCCACACTAACATTACTCTGACCAATTTTCTGGAACTGATTAATAAACTGATCTATGGACACTTCTTTGTTCACCAGACACGTCTAGTTTTCGGATTCCATGTCTCTCTTTGAATCTGTTAAATCACCCAACAGAAAATCCACACTCACCGTGCAGTTTCATTTTCTAGTGCAATTCCTTGGCGTTTTCTTGTAGCATCAGCCCAGAAATGCGCATTCCCTCAGATCTTTTCATTGTGAACCATTTGTATAGAACACGATCTAATTCTTAACAGTGGAGCTGATGTACAGTTTTCTGATTTTCCGCAACTTTCGTAGATTCATTGTTATTTATGAATAGTCGAAGTTGCCTGTCTTGTTTCTTTATATTGTATGAAGTTGAACTTCCAACTTTATATTTGTCCATTAATTTGAATCTACTAACTCTTCTCTCCATTTTCTCGAGTATTCAAGCTTTAGCTTCAGTGTGAGGATGTTCCTCTTGTGCTTAGCGGTAGTAGCCATGATGCTATTTATCACACGAATTAAACTTTTACGCATTGTAGGAACAGAGATTTTCACACTTTCCTATTTAGATTCATCCAACATCCCCTCAAGACGAATGAATGCAAGTGGTAAATTTAAAGATATCATCTCAATGCATTGTTTGCAAAGCCCAAGCGGCAACTTACCAATGCTACCTGATCTACTCCAGGGACATAACGGGGTTTTCTGTCTATGTTTTCACGTATGAACAATGTAAAGAGTAAACACAATATGCAGCATGTGCGATCCACGAAAACCACTCAAATCTTCGTCCAACTCTTTCCTTTCGCATGAACGACTTTTTTTGGTCTAGTCAAAAGTGACGTTGTTTTGGTATTGCTGGTTATTTGGGTGCCGGATACGATGGATTTTACTGTACTAAATTTTTTGTGGATGAATTACCGTCATTAAGTGGTTAGTTCTTGATAAGAAAATGGGTAATTAAATGGCCCGTCACCAGAACAGTCTAATTTAATTCAAATCTACAGTTCTGTTATGCATAAGTACTGCTAGAAATGTCTGTCACTTTGTGGAATGTATGTTTTATGTCTCTTGAATAATTCTAAAACATGTTTATTAAATCAGTCAATTACTGCTATCCAAAATGGTTTCCAATTTAAATTTCATACACAGAATGCATGTAGTCGCAATACTCTGCTGTTGTGGGTGTCAACAAAGCAAAAGAGGGCATTGCAGTTGCTCCGAAAATTGCTGAACACTATGACCGTCACTCTGGCAGTACCATTTAACTGGTATGATATTTATTAAAGATTTACTTATTTATTACAAGCTATGCAAGCTTCTTATTTCACAATGTTGCATTACTCTACTTAAACAATAAGTCTCCAAATTGTCCACCTTAAAAATTATTTAATCACTCTCCAAATTGTAAGAGAATCGTAATTTTGGATGTACTAATGCTCTTCCTGCTAACATTTCTGTGGTCACCATTTAATCAATCTCTCCGGCATAGATCTCATGACATTTTTTTTTTTTTTTTTTTGGTAGGTTATTTTACGATGCTGTATCAACAGCTCAGGTTATTTAGCGTCTGAATGATATGAAGGTGATAATGCCGGCGAAATGAGTCTGGGGTCCAGCACCGAAAGTTATCCAGCATTTGCTCATATTGGGTTGAGGGAAAACCCCGGAAAAAACCTCAACCAGGTAACTTGCCCCGACCGGGAATTGAACCCGGGCCACCTGGTTTCGCAGCCAGACGCGCCAGCCATTACTTCACAGGTGTGGACCTCATGACATATTCAATCCATTTAATTGTGTCTGGGTTTAATTTTTTCTACTATGTTTGACTCTTCAAAATAAATAAATTTTCACATTGCTTTAGAATTCTCCATTCCTCGTTGATAGGATCCTTCACTGCTCGAAAAATTTTTCGTAAAATTTTCCTTTCAAATTGCCTAAGTTTTTGTGCATCTATTTTGGTTAGTGTCCGTGTTTTGCATGCAGACTGTATTAGGGATTTATAAATGTGTATTTTAGATCTTCTGGAAATGATTCTGCTTTTTGAAGTATTCGAAAGGGTATGATGATTTTATTTGTGTTTTGAATTCTAATGTTGATTAATATTACAGAAATACAGTATACCAATATGTTAAGAATAATATGTGTGTGCATCAAACATAGATAGAAAATAAACTCAGTAGGCTCATTTTCTTTATAAAAACCAGCAGGAAAACGTATTTTCGTAAGTTAATTAGATATTTTTTCCATGTCAAAGGAGACATAAATAAAAGCATGAAAAATAGCATGCTCTAAAATCTTGATTCGTGTGTGATTTAACTTTAATAACAAACTTTCTGTGATAGGTTTTTTTATAACCATCTGTGGTGGCCTTGGGACTGTGATGATGCATCAGAAGACTGGCCTTCTACTCATCTTGAAGCTCGACTTCAGTTGTGAGTTTTAACTTAATTAAAAAAGAATACTTCTTGATTATTACCACGGAGACTGTGCATTTATGGAAGTTGTATTAAATTTAATTATCCATCACACAAGGAGTGATTGTATGTTGATATAAGCCTACCCGTGTGGAGTGGTTCAGTGTGCTTGTTGCCAAACATAGCTGTTATAGGGATATGTTTTTTGTGTAAAGAATTGTAATTTGCAGTATCATGCTATCAAGAAATTTTTTTTGACAATACGTTATTATTTTCAATTATAAAATTATTTTTATGCATTAGAGGCGAAGGGACAAGCTTTATGAACAATTTTAAAACTTATAACATATGAGTTAAGTCAAGGGAAAATTGGTTAAAAAAAATGTGTATTATTTCAAAATATGCAATATACTTCAAAATATGTAGTATATGCTAACATTTTTATTAGACACTAAAATATGTAAAAATATGTAATTTGAAACTTCGGAATAATGATCCTTTTGGTATGTTTCGCCGACATTTTAGCTTTCGTTATATAGGAACAGAACAGGATATGTAATTATATAAAATCCGGGCTCTACTAATTATGTTAGATGAAGAATAAATGTGTGCAGTTCTGTATTGTGTAACTTTCTCCATTCTCCTGTAACTTCGTCCCTCTTAGTCCCAAATATTTTCCTAAATACCTTATTCTCGAACATCCTTAGCCTCTGTTCCTCTCTCAAAGTGAGAGTCCAAGTTTCACAACCATACAGAACAATCAGTAATATAACTGTTTTATAAATTTTAACTTTGTTTTTTTTAAAACATACTATATGACAAAAGCTTCTCAACCGAATAATAGCGGGCATTTCCCATATGCATTTAATTTCCTCTCGCGTGTCATTTATATTTGCTACTGTTGCTTCAAGATATTTGAATTTTTTTCTCCTCTTTAAAGGATTAATTTCCAATTTTTATATTTTCATTTCATACTATGTTCTCATCACGAGACATAATCATATACTTTGTCTTTTCAGGATTAACTTCCAAACCTATCTCATTACTTGTTTCAAATAGAATTGCCATGTTTTCCCTAAACAATTCTGGATTTTCTCCTGACATATTCACGTCATCTGCATGAACAAGCAACTGTTGTAAGCCATTCAATTCCAAACCATCTCTGTTTTCCTGAACTTTCCTAATGGGATATTCTAGAGCAAAGTTAAAAAGTAAAGGTGATAATGCATCTCCTTGCTTCAGTCCGTAATGAACTGGAAAAGTGTCAGACAGAAACTAGTCTGTAGAAAAAAAAAATTACATTAATAAAATAGTGTTGTCATTTTTTGCTATTGTAAGTTCATGCAGTATACATTAATTTGTTTGTGTGTTGTATAGATTCTATGATATGCAGTCAGGAGCTGTGCTACATGAAACTGGACAGCGCATCCGTTCACTGTTACATGAGGCAAGGAAGATTGAAGAAAGCATAAAAAATGCACAGTCAGAGAATGATTCTGATGAAGTAGATGGGAATACCGTCTTGGAACTGATGAAACTAGATACTCAGCGAGAAAATATCAAGAGAGAAGTCGATATTTTAGAAAATCCATTATTGAGGTAGGTTTGGTCACTTTCAGTTCTTCTATGTTGAGCTGCTAGTCATGTGGCAAAGAGTTCAGCTTCCTAGTGAGCTAAGGTGAAATGAATGGATAAAAAACAGCATTGAGGGAGGTTGACATAGTTTTCCTTCCCACCATTTCTCCATTGAGCTACAGTAGCAAATAGCAGCTACTTCTGTCAGCTGCAAGTATGAAGGCAAAGCTGCTAATCAAAAACCGAAAAATAATGCTTCAAGCAATGATGATGGTAACATAGCATTAAGAGTACATTGGAGCTTCAATTGCTGTTGTCTTCAACTATTATAATTTCTGCTAATCATTGTTCTCTGTTTCATACTATTAAAACAAATTATAGTAGCAAATCTACTAATCGCCACTTTTGCTGGGTCATTTACTGATACATTTCTCCTGGATAACCAACATTCTCATAATCTTGACCATCTAGTCCGAATGTTTTGTAAGTCTGCTGCCCTTTTTATATAGGCATGTAAGAACTTCAACTTTTGATTGAAGACCTGAATTGACAAACGTCCCAAGTCCATTGAAGTAAATTGTTCAGAAAAGCAAGAAAACTAGGCTTACCATATAAATTGCATTGAAATAAATATTTATATGATTCAAAGACAAAGATTTAGAGTTGGACTTGGAATATTCATTTTTACAGGTGGTAGGCTATGCAAAACACAACATGTCAGATAAAAAATCAAATTTGGTAAATTTTGAATTTAGGATGTTTATCAATTCAGGTGTTCATTCCAATATCAGGTCTGTAAAAAAAAAGTGGCAGAGGGTTTTTAAAGCCCATTGTTTGCGTGACTATGTCACAATACTAGCTGATGTCTCTTCCATTTTTACAATACTCCTCTGTATAATATGGATTCATCCTATACTTTCACTTGTTTTTGACATTACTCTTCTCGTATGATGTGGACTTTTCCAGTGCTCTAAGTGTAGCATTGTAAGTACAAAGGCAAAATTGCCAATCAAAAACTGGAAAGTAATGCTTGTGCAAACACTCAAGACTCGAACAAATTTAAATTAGCGCTCTATTTATGTTACGATTAGAAAATAAGAGATTACAATGGTTTGGGCATCTTAACAGAATGAAAAGGGAAAGGCTGCTAAAGAGAATATTAAATTTAAAAGTGAAAAGAAGACAATCAATTGGAAAACCACGCAAAAGCTGGATAGATCAAATTCAGAAGAACTTACAAGAACGGGGATGCAAATGGAATGAAATAAATAAAAAAAAGCTTGAGAAGAGACAGATGAATTTGGAATCGATCTTCCGAAAGGAGGACACGATAAGAGGATGATAATTATGTTACGAGATATAGTGAGAAACAACTGACAAAAATGGTCACTGTGAATTCGTGTTTTCTCATCTTTTGCGCACTTTTCATTCGTAATTTCTTGTCCACTTTTGACAACAATCATTAATAAGAAAATTATTTTTAACTACGAGAATGACTTAATAACATTCTTTTCTTTTATTGCTAAATTTTATGAGTACAACTTTCAACAATTACGTGTCTTCAATTAAACCCAAATAATTTACCAACAATTACTGATGAAAGATTGGTATGACATTAGTCATTGTCAATCAATGTTCTGACGTCAATCCAGACCTGTTGAGACCTCAACCATAAGACAAATGCCAGGTAATCTTTTGGCGAATCCTCTGGCCTCACCTCATCTCGCCAAAATATTGTAAAAAATTGTAGAAAATTGCAAAATTGTAAAAAATTTGTAAAAATTGTAATTGTAATCTTGTAAAATTTTGACTTGTTCCACATCTTAAAGTTTCATTGCTAATTAAGATCTATGGAATATAATAAATGAAATGAATAAAAAATGGAAGTTCCAATTTTAATATTGCAAATGAGGATGAAATAATGTAATGTACAGCTAGATGTAAGGGAGTGCCTTTATAACCTTTCTTGATAATATAATTTTAATCTTAAGTAGTTTATAGCACAGGTGTATACTGTATATTATATTTGACAGTATTTTTTTCTGGATTTTAAGATACAAAAATTGTGTGTGTACTATATTAAAATAAATACTGTATTTTCGTTTTCTTACATTTGTAAAGAAATTGAATTAGAATGTATAAATGAAGTTTTGTACCTCGAGGGATTTAAAATACGATCGTGTAAGTGTAAAAAACTTATAACTGAAATTAATTAATATGGAAAGTACAGGAATTTTGCTGGGATTTCAGAAAAAAAATGTATGAATGAGAAATATATAAATTAAGTTTTATTGTACTCTTCTTTTTGTCTTCATTGACTCAGTTTCCATTAAGCAAAGGGCACAAATAGCCATAGTAGCTGACACGCCCCTTTAAACCTCTCTAACTCCATTAAGTATAGTCCATAATTAACTCTTATGCTAGTGTGTACCATATTCTCCACATTATTACACTCAACAATTAACCAACTTGTTTTTCGCACAGAACTGACACTAAACATTGTTTATCTGAAATTGAAATACATTGTTAAGCAATATGTCGAATTTTCTTGCAAATGCGAAGTAGTGTTTTATTTTACAAGGCACGTTTCATGTTTCTAGGGCAGGAGTGTGTCTACTACTATATTAACTGCTTGCAGGTTGTTGCGGGATTATTGCTGTATGCAGCTGTCTTTCTTAAAAATGAAATTAAAACAAATGTTTAAATTTCCAGGAATGTTTGGATGAAGAAAAAACGAGAAATTGTACAGCAAGAGAGAAAGAATAGAGGACAGCCACAAGACGTGTATTTTGTTTGGCTTGGTGGGACAGTAGACGAATTTATTGCTGCATTAACAAAAGCCAGAAATGTTATAAAACCTGAATCGTATGTCAAGTAAGTAATATATTCTGAATCTCGTTAAATAACATTAAAATTTTGTCAGATTTATACAGTCTGACATGCAAATAAATGGACACAATCTCTAATAAGGAAAATGGTATTTCTTCATAACTGCTCTTTTCGCAAGCAATAAGATAAGCATATCTTTAACTGATGTGTACCATCTTTTCCTACAGTCCAGTTAAAAGTCTGCTTCTAAATCTTGTGAAAGTACATTAGATTGTGTATTGTAAAATATATATTAAATGAGAAGTGCAGCTGTTTTCTAGAGCCTATCTAACAATTCATTGTGTGATGTCATTGAGGTTATTGAAAAGAATACTGACAAATTCGTAAGTGCAATCAGTATTAAAAGAAAATTGGGAGAGACGAGGGGTAGCCTACTGTAGGCATATTACGACTTTGGAAAGTCTTTTGGAAGGATAGTTTGTAGGAGAATTTTATTAATCAATTAGTCATCGAAGCAAATTCTTCACACTTCGGTACCAGTACTTAACCCTCTTTTGAAAAGTGCAAATTCCTGTAAAATCGAAAAAACTATATTTGCTCAAAACCAGTGGATACCACTCAACTTTAATGTACTGGTATTTGTAAGATGAGAAATCGAAATATGCAAACCTATTTTCCAATTCTTTCTGGCTTCTTAGATTGGTCTTCCTTGTTGATATATTTTTCGAACACTTAACACTTTGAATAGTAGTTTGCAAGGCCAGTCTATTAACATAATAAAAGCCAGAGAAAAAAATTGACGAATTTATAAGGAAACTTGATTTCTGGTTGACATCACTTGACAAAAACAAATTTGATTAATTCCAGTGTATTAAAGATATTCATGGAAAAATGTAGCTACTTACTGTATGATACGACAAGTACCGAGTTTGTTCTTATAGACGTGCAATTAAGTTTGCACAGTTATAGACAACACCTTTTTGAACATATTCTGGAAAAAACTCAAAACAATAAAATTATGACAGTCACAAATGGTTTCTGAATCCGTTTTTAGCCAGTTGCATTCAACTGGCTGAAATTTAGAAATGTATTAAGGAAAGACTATTGAAATATGTAGCTATTGTTGGAATGTTGAAACTGTAGTAACATTTTTTTTCGCAAAGCATAGACCAGTTTTGTATCAAAAGAATGCAAGAATACTTCGAGTTTGCAAAAGAAGTTCTTATATTTTCGATAACATTTGCAACCTCATATTTATGCAAAATAAGTTTCTTGTCTATGATTACCATCAAAACAAAAGAAAGAAATCTCCTTGAACTTGAAAATGTTATCACTGTGTGTATGGGATACTGAGTCCAGATTTGAGAAGATATTTTCTGAAAAACAGGCACATTTATGACATTAATTATTTTTTACGTTGTAACTATTAAAACCTTTTTTATTTTATGATCAACATTGTTTATGTCCATAAAAATCTAAGGGTGCTATTCATAGACATTTCGCTAGCCTGCACTACGAGCGTGCTAAACTAACCCCGGCTGTCGACTGGTTACTTGTATAGGATTCATATGAT
The DNA here is from genome assembly GCF_040183065.1 of Periplaneta americana. Lineage (NCBI taxonomy): Eukaryota > Metazoa > Arthropoda > Insecta > Blattodea > Blattidae > Periplaneta > Periplaneta americana. The sequence goes on along the minus strand of NC_091123.1, from coordinate 32,851,552 downwards.
ATCAAATCGCGAACACTGGTTTATGAATACGAAAAATGTCAGTTCGCTGTTCATCCACCAGAAGCCCGCGCTAAGAATGTCTATGAATACTGCTCTTAGTTAATACGGCGTTTTTTTTTTTTTTTGCGACCCACCTCAGCTCTTTACACGATCCACACTTTGTATATGGAACAACAAGTTTTGATGGTGAAATCATTGCAATAAGTGAATGTCTCAGGAATCTTCTATGCCACATCCATAAATTTAGGAATGCAGTTATATTGTCAGACTCCAAAGCAGCTATTCTATCAATCGTCTCTAAACACACACCTTCATCTCAAACAGCAGAAATAACTAAAATGCTCTCTCAATTAATATCACTCAATAAAAGAATTGTATTCCAATGGATACCATCCCATTGTGGAATCCTGGGAAACGAGAATGCGGATGCTTTAGCAAAGAAGGGCAGCACTACTACTTACAGACCTGTTACTAAATCTACGTATTACTCTGTGAAGAGATTTATTAAATCTACATACTTAGACTTCAACAAACAAAATTTGATAACTCAATCCCAAGGGAAAAAATGGAACTCTCTGCATCAAAATCCACAGTTAATTCTCGATTTATCACGAAAATCGTCTGTAGCTGCATTTAGATTGGCAACAGACCATGATTGTTTGGCCAAACACCTGCATAGAATTGGAATATATGTCCCCTAACTGCCCATTGTGCAACTCAAACCAAGAAATGGATTTGGAACACCTCAAAATCTGTGCTTCAGTGGCTGGCCATGATAATATCTTTGAAAAACATTGGAGTGCAAAAGGTCAAATGACTTTATTGTCAAACGCATGGCATTAGAAAACAACAACGACAACTTTGGGAACCACTGTTTTTTTGAAAGAGCTATGAAATGGTGTAGCTGTGCTTATCATTTACTATTTTATTTCCTATACATTTCATTGCCTTAATGTGGTTTGATATTTACGTGTTTTTGTTTCACTAGGTCGAAAGCACTCCTACAGGATGCCTTGGATCAGGCAATTGCTGGAGATGCAGTAGTACTTTGTCCTGGTATCCACAGTGTCTGTAGTACAGGTGGCTTAGAAGAGGGTGGCAGTATCGAGGGTAAATATTAATAACTTAGCTGACATGTAGGCCTAGCTTAGATTAGCAACTTTGGATGGATTTAATTCCATTTAGAAGTTAAATATAATAAAATTATAATTGTTAAAATGTATGTTGTGTTGTATCATATAGTGAGAAAGTAAAAATTGAGACGATTTTGAGTTTGAGGCTATGTTTAGTGTTGTGAAGATGCCGATATTTGAAGTGTGTGAAAATTGCTTTTTTTCTTTTGGCTCCTTTAGGGTTTCTTGAACCAGCAGACACAATTTTAAGGCCAAATGGTGCAGGAAATGTGATTTTTGATTGGTCAGCTGATGTAACATTGAAAAATTTGACAATTGATGTGGATGGTATACAGATGGCCATGTCCATACGACACGGAACAGTACATTTACAGAACTGTCGCGTGATTGGTAGTGTTGAAAATGATACCGGGATTCTTGTACTGAAAGATGGCCACTTGGACGCAAGAGATTGTTATTTTTCAAATTTTGGGATTGGTTTAGTAATTGATCCTGGTGCACGTGTATCCATGGTGAATTGCAGCATTATGCACTGCAATGTTGGGATAAAGGTAAATGCATTAGCCTGTACAATTTGCTAAGCAAGTGTTACATTTCCATTACACAAATCACATGAAAACAAAGAAAGAATAATGAAAATAAATAATAACTAGAGGATGGCCATGCAGTTTGTTTTGAACAGACTGTGAAACTCACCGAAACAGAAAACCACAAATTTAAGTCACACAGAAAGTGTACACTCAATTTTGGGTCTCTGACTTCTTGTCAACCCACTGGAGGTATTTGGATATAAAGGGAATAATTGAGCCAAGGTCTGGTAGAGTTCCTGGGTAGCTCAGTTGGTAGAGCATTGGCATGGTCAGCCAGAGGTCCTGAGTTTGATACCCGATCCCAGAACATTTTTTTCTCTTGAAATTATTCGAGTCAGCTTTACAGGGACCATAACACGTACTTTTTTTTTTTTTTGTAATACATTCTAAAATATAACTGCTTCTGATGTTTCAAAGATCTGTTAGTGCATGCCATAGAAACAGCTAGCATCTTGTTCTCACCCCGCAGAAAGACTCCAAATAAGGTGAATGCCTTTTAAACTTTAAGCGCCTAACTTAGTAACATTAAGAGTCGTGCGGAATGTTTCTGACACCCCAAATATAATGGATTATTTGCTATTTTGTTTAGTGAACAATTTTATTAAAATATCATTTTTTTTTTTTTTTTTTTTTTTATTTATACAACTATATGAAATACTTTAATACCTATTGTATATCAGTACAGTAATGGTAATATTTCAGTATTGGTTCATTTGTAATAGTAATATTCGAACATCTGTTCACTCCTAATCATAATTTACTTTTTATCTTCCTTTCCAGATCACTTTCTTGATTCCTCTGTGCACACAGTCACTACTTAACATCCATCATTATTATTTGTTACACAAGTATGGTCAGTTTAGTCGCTGTCACTATTTACAATAGGAGCGCGGGGTGTTGGCGGCACCCCACACCACTTAAACCATTATTATCACGAGTATGCGTATTCCGATTTCAAACCTGTTTACGGTTATTATTGCCTTACTAATTCTAAGAAACATACTGAAAGTTTCAGTAGTACAGGCTTACTCAACATGTAGTTAACAACCCCATATATGTGATGGGTGTTGACAACACCCTGTACAAGTGCTTAAGGGTTAAGGAATGCAATAAGTAGAGAAATCTGCTTTCCACACGCTCAGTTTGCTTGTTTGGTGTTCAGTAGTGGCCAGTGAATATATATTGGTCCTGTCAAGTGAAAGTTATTCTTTCTTTGTTTACTTACTTACCCCCTACCCCAACAATTTTGGAGCCAGTTACAATTAAATGAGAGGTGACAACTGATTCCACGTGTATTCACTTCTGTGATGCTGTAGATGTTAAGTAGTTGTTAGTATAATATTGTGCTAAATTATTGTATAAGGTGTGTGCTTTTATATATGTAGAGTAGAGTATATTTTAGAATGGAAGTGAAATAGCCTTGCAGATTTCCAGAGTGAATAGCTTATATGTAACAAAAGCCTATAATGTCATGTTAGTGGAAAGTTCATAGTTTCCCCACCCCCAAATGTTTAACAATTCTTATTTGGTAACTATTGCAAGTAGGATCGTGATTTTTGTCCATATCAATAGGAAATCTAATAAAGAATAATTTATCCTCCGACATATTTCAATAGCATGGGTTTTGTGTAAATTTAATTTTAAAATCTAATAAAGAATAATTTATCCTCTGGTGTATTTCAATAGTGTGCATGGTTTTGTGTAAATTTAATTTTAAAAACCCCTGAATTCAAACCATTACACGAAGCGAGTGAGTGGCAACGTCTTGGTAGATAGCAGCTTACATATTGAGACTCACAAAGTTCGTTGACCTCTTACATCTGTATCACAAGTAGAGTGTATTAGTGACTATGTTACCAGACTGCTGAAACTTCAAACTTAATTTTCTAATTAACTGTGTATTTAATTACGAAATGTAATATAGGTTTTCTATTCGTTTACATGTACCTTATCGTCCCTTTCAGTCTGCAAGGTTATTTCACTTCCACTCTGTATATTACAGTAAGATGCGCAGTTTTGCTTTACACTATTATAAGTATTAATACTGTGGATCTTACTTTCACTGCTCATAATAGTACCTATGGATTATCCAAAATGACTGCACCCCCTTCATTTCAGTTAATTGGGATTCTACTGTGCATAGTTTTCTCTAGATCAATTACGCATTTGTTTGTATTATTTTATGCTCGATCATGCCGAAATGTAGTAATTATACACCTGGTAGCAGTCCTTTAATACATGTCATTAAAGTTCAGCTTTTCGATTATTCTCGGATATGCAATCGAAAGACAACTAGCAAAACGTCACGCAGGCTGGAAATCCAATACTGCCGCAGAAGGTTATGTTCTGTTACTATAATAATTAGCGTTAATTGTAAATAATATTCAAATAAATTCAATTTGTCATCTCGTTTTTCAATGTCGAATTCAATTTCAAGGTTATATCAAGTTTAACGTTTATCTTACTTTCTAGATTATATATCAAGGTCGTCGACATTCGTTGCCCAGAAAAAATCAGTACTTTCGCGTCTGCGCACATCTCACAATTTATGAGATTGCACAAGGTCAGTTCACTCCCCAGTTACATAAGAATAACATGAAAACTTATGAATAATTTCAGGTTAGAAATATGGTCGAGCATAAAAAGTCGTATGAAACTTGCCTATAATGGTAATTAAGACGCTCGTATGAAAATTATGAAACTTGCTTGCTCTTGTTTCATAAACATCCTCGCGTCTTAATTACTATCATTATAGGCTCGTTGCATAATGTACTATTAATATACTGTATATTTCCACGGATAAGACAATAGTTGAATAATAAAAAAGTACCCACAAAACCAGGAGTTGTCTTACACAAAAAGCAGATACAAAAGAGCCCTTAAAATTCTACTTTAAAACTGTAATAAAATACAACAAATCACTTACTTGTGTATTTAAAATCCTGCGAAATAATCACATGTCATCTGAGGCAAAGAGTGAATGTGGTAAGTTGCTTTCCACTGTGCCATCAGTATTCCATAACAAATCCTAGCATTGGAAATTCTGTACTTTTAGAAAGATTTTATTACTGTTTCACTGTCACTTTTTCCCATGAAGGTTAATAGTTTGGGTGTTGTCTTAAAGGGCAGATATAAACTAAAACCATAATATTGTGCTCGAAATGTATACCTCGTCTTATTTGCGGAAATATACAGTAATGCTATTGGTGTACAATAATAATGCCTAATGTCAACTTCAAATTGTTAAACTATAGGCATTTGAAGATTCGAGTATCTTGCTGCAAAACTGTAGAGTGTCAGACTGCTTAGAATATGGCTTGAAGATCGAAATTCCACAGCAGAACGATGACAAGAAAGAAAATCAACAAGTGGGAACAGTTGCATTGTTGAAAAGGTAAGAGTCTTAACTCTTAATTATAGTAAGAACATTGCCATTCCAAATGTCATTAGCATGAAATTAATATTAATTTGAACGGAAAGGGGGAACTTCAAGGTAATTTTAGCCAACTTGTCCAAATTATGATCGTTCGTTGAAAAGTTAGGGAAAAAGTTAAAATTCCAATGTTTATACTCTGTGAAAAGATTTATTAAATCTACATACTTAGACTTCAACAAACAAAATTTGATAACACAATCGCAAGGGAAAAAATGGAACTCTCTGCATCAAAATCCACAGTTAATTCCCGATTTACCACGAAAATCGTCTGTAGCTGCATTTAGATTGGCAACAGGCCATGATTGTTTGGCCAAACACCTGCATAGAATTGGAATATATCAGTCCCCTAACTGCCCATTGTGCAACTCAAACCAAGAAATGGATTCGGAACACTTCAAAATCTGTGCTTCAGTGGCTGGCCATGATAATATCTTTGAAAAACATTGGAGTGCAAAAGGTCAAATGACTTTATTGTCAAACGCCTGGCATTAGAAAACAACAACATTTAATTTTATATTTTTAATTATTCACTCTTATATTGTGAAGCTGATATTACTCTGTTTGATATAAACAGGGGTGGGAAGCTCGTATTGTAAATAGAGCAATCTGCATAACAGCAACTAAGGTAAGGGGAGAGGATAAGCTCTCTGAGAGCAGCTGTTTCCCAGCCCTGGATATAAAGAAGAGGCGAATTTGTTGTAATGGTATTTAGTAATGAATTAAGGCTTACTTACTTACAAATGATTTTTAAGGAACCCATAGGTTCATTGCCGTCCTCACAAAAGCCTGCCATCGGTCCCTATCCTGAGCCAGATTAATCCAGTCTCCAGCATCATATCCAACCTCCCTGAAATCCAGTTTAATATTATCCTTCCATGTACGTCTCGGCCTCCCCAAAGGTCTTTTTCCCCTCCAGCCTCCCAACAAACACTGTATATGCATTTCTGGATTCGCCCATATGTGCTACATGCCCTGCCCATCTCAAACATCTGGATTTAATGTTCCTAATTATGTCAGGTGAAGAATACAATGCGTGCAATTCTGTGTTGTGTTGTTGTTGGCTGCAAAAGGGTATCTGTCGGATACAGGGGGGAGAGCCATTAATCCTTCCCATTGAAGGCTTTAAGGAACCAACCTGGACAAATACCCAATGTCCCATCCCTACCTTCCCGTGGTGCAGCTGTTAGTAAGCATAATTTTACGAGCTGAACTAAAGGGTGGGGCTACTCATCCATTAGCACTGGTCAGCTTGATGAGTTAATGACTGAATTTGGTATAATTTTCCTCTATCCAATACCTAATTCCCTCTTTACCCTTTCCTATCCAGTCCTCTGACTGAACTCTTACTTTCTTCGACCCCAACGGCATTAGGGCATTCGAGGCCTAGGGGTTCATTTCCCTTTCCTTTCTCCCCTTTCTACTTTTCTGTTCCTAGTGCTGACCTGCTATGGCACTAAAATCGTCCTCCAGTGGCTTAAGGAGGGAAAGCTGGTGATCAACAAGATCTCCCAGCTAGGTCCAATGGACCCGTCGACCAACAGCAGGTGTGGTCCTCCAGACATTCTGGGGGTTGTGTGTGAATGAAGTAGCCACCAAAACGTTAAAATATGGTGTTCACTTAAATCGGCTACAACTTGCCATTTAACTCCAATATGAAATGAGTACCATTCTGTGTTGTGTAACTTCCTCCATTCTCCTGTAACTTCATCCCTTTTAGCCACAAATATTTTCATAAGAACCTTATTCTCAAACACCCTTAATCTCTGTTCCTCTCTCAAAGTGAGAGTCCAAGTTTCACAACCATACAGAACAACCGGTAATATAATTGTTTTATAAATTCTATCTTTCAGATTTTTTGACAGCAGACTAGATGTCAAAAGCTTCTCAACTGAATAATAACACGCATTTCCCAAATGAATTAAGGCTACCAAAAAAAAAAAATTGTGGTAGGCCCTGGGTTTCAATACGATTTTGCATATTTTTGAAAAACATTTTGTTTTGTTCACAAGTGGCTGTATTTATGGTGTCGGCAATGACAGAGTGTGTCAGAAACAGACTTTATGTTTATCAAATAGCATGTCATAAAATGCAGTAATAGATAGAAATTACTGGTATAATAACATTTATTAATAGTGGAGTGTTATTCGAGAAAACACAATGTTTGTTGCAGAAGCATTTAAAAAATGACAATTCAGTTATAGAAACACAGCATTTTTTAGGTGTCACTTGGCTTTTGAAGAAATGGAAACATTCTAACTTGAGTAAAGGAATTTAGGACAACTGCATCAGAATTCCAGAAAATGAGGAAATAATGAGAGTGGCAATGCAGCAGAGTTCTTGTCTGTCTGCTTGTACACATTCAATAGCATTAAGGCACATTGGATAAAAGTGTTCCCAGAACGAATTTTTTAGTTGGTCATTTAATGACGCTATATCAATTACTAGGTTATTTAGCATTAGTGGAATTAGTGATGGCGAGAGGGGCTGAAGACTCCCCATGGATTACCACCTGACATTACATTTGGGGAAAACCTAGGGAAAAAACCCAACCCGGTAATCAGTTTAAGCTGGAATCGAACCCATGTCCAAGTGTAACTCTGAATCAGTAGGCAAATGTGCTGAGCCACACTGGTAGCTTCCAGGACATATGTCTCATTTCAGTAACATAGCTTGGCTTCATCATTATAACTTCTTCCTCTTTTGGGGTTACCTAAAGTAAAAGGTGTATGAACATCAGCCTTGCACAATTCAAGACTCATCCTGCCTAAGGTTTTTCCGTGGTTTTTCTAAGTCTTTAAGACAAATGTCTGGATGAGCCCTAAAAGAAATGGACCCGTACTTACATCCCCCTCTCCATATAGACACAACACAACAAACTCCCGCGGTTTTTCCTATTTTTCGAACACCTCACCTGTTACATGAACGAGTTTATTCGAACCCACTTGCACCGTGAAGAGACTAAATGACTTTCAATGTGCAAAGTTACACCTTCTGGCATTTCTTCCTCCTATCCTACAGTCAACATGTTGTGTTGCTCTCCCCTCCCCCGTGTGTTGTAGCTAATATGTTACTTCCATTTTCGGTTTTCCCCCTTAAAAATTTTCTAGATCTCATTCAGTGGAGTGACAAAACCTGAAGTGAGACAAGTGGCCAACAGGCTTGGAGCTCACATATTCAGTTTTTCACAGCCCCATTCCAAGGACGTGTTTTTGCTACCTGTAAAGTTTCTCTTCCCATTTCCCCTCTCTTTCAATTCAAGATTTGAAGCACAGCATTCAAGCTTAAATTCAACAAATTCCATAGAACATGCCGTGGAAAGTTATGAACAGGGTAATGCGACATGCTGAGATTTGCACGAAGTCTGATGGATCTCACCTAAGTGGAATTATTTTCATAAAATTAATATAAGACAAAGTACTTTATAATGAAGGATGAGTGGAACAGAGAAAAATTCTCTCCGGCACCGGGATTTGAACCCAGGTTTTCAGCTCTACGTGCTGATGCTCCATCCATTAAGCCACACCAGATTCTCATCCCAATGTCAGATCGAATCCTCTCAGTTTAAGTTCCACCTCTTGGGTTCCCTCTAGTGGCCTACCCTCATACACTGCGTCATAGATGTATGACAGTGGCGTAGTGGATAGAGCGTCAGCATGTAGAGCTGAAAACCCAGGTTCAAATCCCGGTGCTGGAGAGAATTTTTCTCTGTTCCATTCATTCTTCATCATATGATGACGCAGAATTTCTACACGGAAATATCATATGTACTTCGGTACATCATAATAATACAAAATACTTTACTTTGTAGATACATACAACATACTGTACATACATAAAATGTGTCCTGAGATATCGTGGTGAAACACTGATTACATCACCACTTTCAAATAAAGAAATTCTTGAACCCACACACAATAATTCTTTATGCATAATCAATTTTCCTTTGAAACAAATCGTCATTTTGTCGGGTTTTTTTTGTAAGACATTATAGTTATTTGAAGTAAATCTCCATTGTTTGTTGCATATTTCAATAAGACTATAATTTTTGTATGATTGTTGTTTCCTGTAGTAGAGGGGTTTTCTTTGTAGATACTTAGTATATACTCGCAGTTATAAGATAAGCGAATTTGTATACAACACTTTTTCCCCTTGCATTACAGTCAAGGCAAAATCGTTAAGAATCTTTATGTAAAATCCTCAGCTTTATGGTGTTGGGTTCAAAAACCGGGCCTGCCATATGAAGTTTATTATACAGAGAGTTTCTAAGCAGACTGGTTCCACTCCAACCTCTACCTAACAAAATTTGTCTGACAGCGAGTCGTATGCTAGCAGACTGATAGGTCCATGCAAGCTTCCCTAATGCAAACCTGTTACACTCCACCCCTTACCACTTAGCTTCCTTGGACATATACTCTGTACCACTGTCATTAAATCGACGGAATGTTACTACCTGGGACTGGTCTGCATTGAAACTCCCTGTAGTCTATCGTTTCAAAAATTGCGACATGACCTAACTCTTCCCTCACTTTTTTTTTTAAGGGCTTTTCCACTTTTCAGCGATTACCCTGAATTCCCTTCTGCCACCCTTCACTGTCCATCCAGTCTTCCTCCTGCAGATACCGATTCTTCATCATTTGCACCACCCCAGCTGTCCATGTTGTTCTCGGTCATGCACGTTTCCGTCTTCCATGGGGTGATCACCAGAGAATTATTCCCAGCCACCTTCCCCCTTCATTCTTCTTACATATCCAAACTACTGGAGGATTCTCATCTCAATTCTTTTATTTACTGCCTCTTCCATATCCATCATCTGTCTTATATCTTCATTCCTTTTACTCTCTAACCTGGACACCCTCGCTTCTCTTCTTATCCCATCCATTTCCATTGTTTTGATCTTTGCTTTACAGTGTTCAACTCTTCCTGTGAAATCAATAGATGCTCCCTTCTGCTGTGAGAGTACCTACATCACATCTACCTTTTAGTTGTATTGGTGTCTCATTTTTTCTAGTAGCCTGTATTTCTTTCCAACCAGTCTAGTTAATATGGTATTTTTGTACGAGGGCTATTCAGAAATCAATTTCCGATTGGCTACAAAAAAAACACAAACAATGTTACAAACTATTTATTGCTTGGAAAACATTCCTGGATAGACACTATTTTTCAACATAGTCGCCATATAAATTCAAGCACTTGTCATAGCATGGGTCTTGCTTGTGTATTCCTTCTTCATAAAAGGACGTCGCCTGTATACTCAGCCAGGTTTTCACTCTTTCAATGAGCTCCTTGTTGTCATTGAAGCGCTGAGTAGCTAACCAGCTCTTCATCTTGGGAAAGAGGTGGTAGTCGCTTGGCGCCAAGTCTGGACTGTATGGGGTGTTGTTCGAAAGTTTCCCATGTGTATTTGTCCAATAAAGTCTTTGTGCGAGCAGCAGTATGGGGCCTCTCATTGTCATGGAGAAGAATGACACCCTTAGAGAGCAATCTGCGGCATTTGTTTTGGATTGCTCTCCAAAGCTTCTTCAGCGTTTCACAATAAACATCTGCTGTTATCATGATCCCAGGCATCATAAACTCTGTCAACAATACTCCTTTTTGATCCCAAAAAACTGTAGCCATCATCTCTCGGATCGAGAATGTTTGTTTGAATTTTTTTTTTTGGCTTTTTCGGGGTTTAGGTGTGCAGTCACTGCTTTGACTGTTCTTTGGTCTCAGCATTCACGAACTGTATCCATGTCTCATCTGTCACGAATCTGTCCAGAAATTGATCACCATCATTGTGGTAACGCTGAAGGAACATTAAGGTCGAGGTCATTCTCTGAGCTTTATGCTGTTCAGTGGGATTTTTCAGCACCCATTGTGCACAAAATTTGTGGAAACCTAACCTTGCTGTAACAGTTTCCTAGAAACTTGTTCTTAAAATTTGTGGGAAATTTTTAGAGAGTTCAGAAATTGTGAAACTACGTCTTTCACGCACAGTTTGTCCAATTTGTTGAACGAGTTCATCAGTCACAATTGAATGTCGTCCTTGTCCTCCCTCATTGTGCACATCTTTACGCCCATTGTTAAATTTTCTGTACCAGTCCCGTACAGCACTTTCACTCATAATGTTGCCATAAACACGACACAATCGACGGTGAATCTCAGCAGTGTTAACTCCTTCTGCTTGAAGAAATCAAATAACTGAACGGACCTCACAACTTGCGGGACAAGTAATAATCACGTCCATTATCAACAACTGTTTCTCACAGACTACTAAACGGAAATGAGTGCGTGATGCATGGAAGCATTATTACGTCTTTACTCATGGCTATTGCGCGAGCACCACCTTCATACAACAATCTAGCAATTCACAATCAACAATCAGAAGATTTCTGAATAGCCCTCGTAGCTAAATTTGTCAGTATTCTGTGTGCAACATGTGCTGTATATATACCAATACAGACAATTCCAGCATCTCCTTGCATGACATGGGTGAGTACATAACTTTTTAAAAACAAAAATAAGTAGTATTTTGTTAGACAGTGCCTCGAGTTTCACTGCAAAGTTTTGTTACCAGCTTGCCAGGAACATATGCTCCAAGGCCCATAAACTGCATGCTGCATTCAAGTTTCATAGATAATTTGCTCTCTCAATGTTTTTCTATAAGAAATCATATTTGAAGTGTTGAGATATACCTTTATCAAATTAATTTCTTAATTTCAGATTTAAGGAGGTTAAACTGTATAATACAACAATTGAAGAGAACAAGAAAGGTGATGTGATGATAGAGCAGCAGAAAGATAATATACTGTATGAGTCTTGCGATGCTGAAGAAAACTCTCCTCATGACGTTTGTGATGATTGTCTTCATATGTCATTTGTTGAGTCTGCTTAGAAAACCATATGAATATTTAAATTGTTATTGCAGCTAAATATACTAATTACGAATGTTTGAATATTATAGATTTTACTGATACTTTTCTTATATTGTATAATGTTTTAAAATAACTTGGAAATAAATAAGATTGCTACCATCAAAGTTTTGTTTATAGATTATAATCGGCAAAAAGGAGAATAAAAAAAAAGTCTGATAGAGAAGAAGATGGGCCAGTGAATGAATATGAAACCAGAACAGGTAGGATTGGGAGTGAGATATGGGTGGTAGTAACAGTGCATGATTGGATTGATAAGTTAATCTTAATTATGAATATCCTGAGATAACATTTCTTATTGTACATTTTCTAATTTTACAATATGGGTTGGGTAAATATACTGTATGCTAAGCTTGAAATTAAAAAAAGAGAGAGAGGAAGAGAAAACTCAAATTGTTTGAAATTATTCCATAATTTAATTACAAAAATGACTGCTGCACAATTTTTTGCAAAATAACCTGGGAAAGGAAACAGAATTACCTTCCAAAATCTACAAAAAAAAAAAAAAGAAAAATTGGAAATACAAAATCAGCATCTAGTAGACACCCTGGTTATGATTTGGGCTACAGTATTTCATATTCACTACCTACAGATGTTGACAATAAACTTGAAAAAAATTTTAAGAGGAACTTCTTAAAAAATATTACACGTACATATTAAGTTTTATGAAATTCCCTCAATGACATGAGTCAGAAGCCTGGAAGTGAACAAGAAAACCTTTCAGGAGTTCTGAGGATAGCCCGCAGTACCGTAACCTAGTATTTAACACGTGAAAACAATATAAACTTCATATTCCGAGTGATATAGTGTTAAAAGTTGTGTAATTAAGATAAATAAAAAAAAGTGTATTTTGTTCTATCAGAATACTAACAGTTTCCCCTACCACTTCAACAGTTCTTTAACACACAACCACTTTTAAGTACTTTTTCCATGGTTTACATATACGACGACTTGAAATGATCAAATTCAATTTCACCTGCCGGTGGACTTTATACATTTTAAAACAATGCTCATCTGATATTTAGACCTCTTCTTGATTTTTGACAAGTGCTGTCTCTTATGTCACTTCTTGCACTACTGTATTCCTGCATAAGATTGCGTTAATTTTCATTTTAATTTCATACATCTCTCTTTAGTCCTAAAAAATAATTATAATGTAAAGAATTTTTAGATCGATGGCAGACATTCTCTCTAATAATACTTGATTTTTTTTTTTTCCGAGAAAATATTAGCCTTAGAATTTCATTTTTTCCCTTACATAAAAATGTTGAAGCAAGAATCGATTTTGAGTTGCCGGTAAATCAATTCGTGCATTTTTTAAAAATACATTTCACATGCATCCTTCCTGGAAGAACTATCATCATCCCTAAACTGTAAGACTGGTTGTAATTGAAGTTCTTGCATGATATTCTCATTTATTTTGCGATCCAAGTGGGTATATGCTAGTGTTGCTCTCAAATTTCATTTCACAAGACTTTATTCTGCTGATATCTGTACTTCTCATTGTCCATGCTTCACTTCCGTAACATAGCACAGGTCTAGCTAAGGTTTTATACAAACGTATTCTTGTATGTCGCTGTACTAGGGAAGGCTTCATAATTTTGTTGATTATTCCTATTGATTTATTGTATTTTCAAATTTTAGACGTTATATCTGTTTCACCAAAAAATGTTAAATTATAGCCAAGATATATAAATTAATTTACTCTATATTAATTTGTTGTTTAAGCAAATTTTGCTTGAGGTCAGGTATTTCCCACTAAATATCCCATGACTTTTGTTTTTTCAATATTTATTTCCATGTCGTACTTTGCGGGGATCATATTTAGATTGTGCACTCAATACTGAAGCTCATCTTCATTGCATGCAACTAGGGCTAAATCAGCAGCAAAGAGTAGCCCTAATTCTTGTATAATAAGTAAATAAAACTCTTATAATTGATTATAAGAAATTGCTGTATCCAGAGGCCAAAGGTATGTCAAAGTTACTTTTCAGTATGCAAATCTGGCTTTCAGGTAGTAACTCCCTGTAAAGCAGGTTTGAATAATTTCAAGGGAAAATTGTTCCAGGGCCGGGTATCGATCCTGGAACTCTTTGCTTAGCGCACGAATGCTCTACCGACTGAGCTACTCCAGGAACTATACACGACACAGTCATAGAATTTGTGTGCACTCAAAGTTGGGTTCTGGCGTCTTGTCAGCCCATTTAGGTTGTGTGGATATAAAGGAAAAATAGCAACTATCATCTATATGTTAACACGTAAATTTTTGTTTTAATGTACAAATCGAATCATTATTTTGCTCGTTTCATTTCCCTTTATCTTTTATGTTTGTTAATTCCGGATCCCAGTGGTCCACCTCACTTGAGGACGAATGATTTAAAATAAATCTTTGTAGTTTTATTGCGTCCAGAATATTTCCTCACCGAGCTAGATGGTTAATTGTTAACGCACTAAACTCACATTCGGGTTCCATCTCTGATGCGGACCAATCTGGTCCAGGTTTTTTCCGTGGCTTTCCTCGACTGAATATAACTAATTTTCAGTTAAATAAATGTGAATACTGAATTGGACCCTAATTGCCTCGAAATAAGACAGCACAACAGCGCATTCCCAATAGACAACTTCAGACAATCGCGATATGACCTAGGAGTTAAAGCAACTATAAATACAGATAGAAAAATCGTCTCCTTTTACTTCTTGCATTGAGTAAACAGGGGAGAAAAAAGTTGAACGTTATGTTAGAACCAGGATACCAGATCGAAGTGCAATACACATCATGAAATTCTCGGGATAAAAAATATAATACTGATAAGCTATGGCTCAAAAACGTATCTAAAACATTTGCCTTAATAGGCCTATTGGGTTATGTTATTGACAAATACTGAAACTGTTTATTTGGGTAACGAAACCCAGTCACAACTACATTGCTCTTAAACTAAGTTATTTGTCTTTTTTCGCATGTCCTTAAACTAGAGGACAGGGTTGGTCGGCGAAGACAGAGACGAAACTTCATCGCGTAACTGTCAGGTGGATGTGAGTAGGGGTTTTGTGACGTAATAGAATGAGGGGTGGTCGAAGTGATGCTGTTGGTGGCGATGGAAAATTCCCCCTTACAAATAATGTAGCATCCCGCTGATGACGTCACACACACTCTCGGTTGTAGCAATGATCGTCTAGTCAGGAATAAATAATAAGATTTTCGCAGAATTGAATGGCGGCAGCCTGTTTCTGCACATGGCTGACCCATCGGTCGTATTTATAGACTATCGAACCCAAATCAATCGACACTAGCGTACTAGTGGCTCCTTCAACGGCGTCTATGGAGATCAGTAGAGATTTTTATAATTATTCCTGTATATTAGTGCTGCGTTCTTTTGCTGCACAGTTCGTGTCTGTGATAAAGGTAGATAGAAATCGACTTTGACCTATTTTGGACTTTCGGCGATCGTTAACACAGTTCCAGGATGCATGATATGACAGTGGAGCTTATTCCACGATCCTCAGCAAGATAAATATTAAAGTTGTGCGATTATGTATTTAAATGCAATATTCTAATTTATTTACATTCACGTTTGTACAAATTTCAATTAGAAATCTGTTCTTTTACGCTTAACTCTTTTCGTCATAGAATCAGATATAAATTATTAATACCGAAAATTAATGCTGTAAAGAGCCATATATGCAATAATTACCTTCAAAAATTAAGAAATATGCCAACAAATAAGTACAATTAATTAAAAAGAAATATTTAAATATGAATGCTAAGTATAAACTTAATTTATTCCTTAGTAGGCTAATAAAATTTGAAGCAAAAACGCTTTGATTGACCTAGGACAGACAGAAACTTAAAATTTAAAAAATAGGCAGGCAGAAAAAGGCATTAAACATCCGATATAGGCACTAAAATGTGAACTAATATTACGAACATAAAATGGATACGTAAATTATAAATATTTTCACTTATTTTGCTGTGCTGCATTTTTAACTAAGCAGCTATGTTTTTATGTTGCTTAAGCTAGTTCTATAAAAAAAAAATAAGATTAATCTATCGATTCAACTACTTTTTCTTTTTTGCTTCATTTCATTACTCTTCAATGTATTTTCATCTCATGTTTCTCCCAAATCAAATTGTACTTTATTTTTAAATTTATCATTATTCCGTATTCTCTCCGAAATCATGTTGGATTTTTTAATTTAACCTCTGGTTTGTATTCTGGGTCCTAGTGGTCAGCCGTAGATTTCGGCCAGATGTCCTAAATTGTGGAATTTGTGTGTAATTCTTAGTAAAAATAAGTCAATTATTAAACCGATTTCCTTAAAAAAAGCCACGTAACCAATAAAAGACTTAAATTACCTTGTTACTGAATTTTTAAGCGATAAAATTACGAAACTTCTGCATCCTAAGTATAATCATAAAATGTAGGCCTATAGCTCAGTTTTTTCGTCTTAATATTATGTGAAAAAACTAGAAACAATGTTTAACATGGTTGTATTTTAAAATGCTGAGGGGAAAAATCTGCATTAATAAAATGAGCTGCCTCCACATGATTTATGCATGTGCGAAATAATGGTTTCGTTATTTCTACTTCAAAAAATACCAGAAATATATAAACAAACATATCTCTTTTTCGCTGTACTGTCAGAAAATATTATCCTTCCTCTGTCGTGAAATCTTTGTCCCAACCAATCCACTTCACAAATGTACTTATTGAACACTTTTATTTTTAACATTTTAGGGGTTGTTAGCATATCGAACCTCCCAAGAGATTGAAAATGGAAGTACGAGTACAGTATGCTTCGAGTAACAATACAAATGAAATGCTAGAGGTAACAACGATAGTTGGTACTAAATCAATTTTAGCTTTTAAGACTGTAATGAAGGGAAAGTTCTAAAGTATGAAATACCGAACACAGTATTTTTCAAAATAGGTGCTATTAGGCTCGTATTCCTAAAATACTCTATTGTCCCTAAATTGGACATTTATAATCAATTTAAAACTTGAACCGACGCTTTTAAATTACGTAATGTGGATTTTGGATTAAGTTCCCTAATGTATGTATATTTGGGAATAAAATAAGCAGAAATAGCAGTGTCCGAACTCTGTTTATGACCAATACCTGACTGATGTTTTGACTTGAGACACTGCGCCTGTTGTCCCTCAAGATTGGGTCATGTTTTGAAAATTCTTCTTTGTTGTTGGAGTGCAAATAGCATTAGGGGAGAGTCGGGTAGTATCGGACAGTGCGTTTCTTTCATCTACCACCATATGGTAGTACCTGAATGACATGGTTACGTTTCTCTATGCGACATCACAGAAACGTAACCATGTCAATCAGGTACTATCATCGTGTGGTAGATGAAACTCACTGTCCGATATTACCCGATGTCCGATACTACCCGACTCTCCCCTAACCCTTCCCAGGGTTGCCAGATTTTAGATCTACCAAAGAGGGACATTCTTTTTTCATCATAATATACAGTACTTACTTTTTGTTTTAAATATCGAATGTTATGAATATGGGCAGAGTTGACATTTTCATGACTACAAAAAAAAAATAATAAAAACGAAATAAAAAAATATCCCTTTACATACAGTTGAAGAAACTAATATGAATCTTAAAATTGAAATTTTAATTTAAAAAACATATTGTAGAGACATGTTTCCAATACAAAATAATATTTATCTGTCTGAAAGTTGCATCACGTTTCTCTGGCGTCTTTCTGAAGGGCTTGTGGCAATAATATGTTATGCCAAATTATTAACTTAATGACTTAATAGTAATTCTTACTCATAGATTTCCCCAGCTGTTTATCATTATAATTCTAAAGCACAAATTCCACATCACAGAAACGTAACCATGTCAATCAGGTACTATCATCGTGTGGTAGATGAAAGAAACTCACTGTCCGATATTACCCGATGTCCGATACTACCCGACTCTCCCCTAACCCTTCCCAGGGTTGCCAGATTTTAGATCTACCAAAGAGGGACATTCTTTTTTCATCATAATATACAGTACTTACTTTTTGTTTTAAATATCGAATGGTATGAATATGGGCAGAGTTGACATTTTCATGACTACAAAAAAAAATAATATAACGAAATAAAAAAATATCCCTTTACATACAGTTGAAGAAACTAATATGAATCTTAAAATTGAAATTTTAATTTAAAAAACATATTGTAGAGACATGTTTCCAATACAAAATAATATTTATCTGTCTGAAAGTTGCATCACGTTTCTCTGGCGTCTTTCTGAAGGGCTTGTGGCAATAATATGTTATGCCAAATTATTAACTTAATGACTTAATAGTAATTCTTACTCATAGATTTCCCCAGCTGTTTATCATTATAATTCTAAAGCACAAATTCCAAAAGATGGCATCAGGTGTGACAAAATATTTAAATTTCAATGTTTATTAATTGATAACAGTAACATAAAATTTACTGAAACCTGAATTCATATTTATTTTGTGACTTACCATATTACTGCTCGAAACCCATAATTTAGCATACCGTGCAGTACACATTTTCAACAAGCTTTTTTCCATTCTCTTTGCCATACATTTGGTTGGACGTCTTTTTTTAAATGTTTAGAAATATCATATTCACCACTGAATTAGCTGTTACTAACCTTACACTTGCCAAAATATTCGTTTTTTTTTTTTTCCAATATGAAAACTTACATTGTTAAGAAAATTAATTTAAATTTGTTGTAATTATTTAGGCCTACAACAAAATAGTTACTAGGTAACGATACAAATTACACAAGTGACGTTAATTTTCTAAAGGAGGGACTTTTTGCGTGCCGCCTCGAATCGAAGCGGGACTCGGGACTTTTATATGAAAATCGGGACAACTGGCAACCCTGACCCTTTCGCAGAGCAAGAAATAAGTGTTCTGGAATAATTAATGATTTCCTTCTAGAAGGCCGTGAAGTTGATACCCAGGATTAAAAAATATATATTATTTATTTTAGAGTACATTAACTATACGCAGATTGCAAAAAAAGGGAGTCGCGGACTCTGAGAGGTTTATCCATGGTGTCTGAGTGTTCGTTTCGGAATCGCGTTTTCCATCGGCCCTTGAATTTCATGCTTGTTTTACGTCCGCGTGATGGTAAAGACGATTAAGATCGATAATGTAAAGCGAAAAAAAAAAAAAATGTTACAAATATGATACATACTTTCTCATATATTTCACTCTTGAAAATCAGATGATATACGTAAAATGACGCTGAGTTCTATCTTGTCATTGGTATTTCCAATTCGGCCAGCAAAATTTCCTGATATCGCTTAGAGCTCAGTGGGAAATAACCATAACATGTTACAAGGAA
Organism: Periplaneta americana; assembly: GCF_040183065.1. Classification (NCBI taxonomy): domain Eukaryota; kingdom Metazoa; phylum Arthropoda; class Insecta; order Blattodea; family Blattidae; genus Periplaneta; species Periplaneta americana. Next base: position 32,832,144 of record NC_091123.1, on the reverse strand, counting down.
ATAACGAAAGGAAGGGGGTGTTCATAGAATTCCCATGGTGTCATTTACTGGGTCTACCCAAAATCGATTGAATACAAAAGAACTTTGATATTGAGAAACCGACTCTTTGTGAAGAGGTCCAATTGTTTGCATATTAGCGTAAATAATTGTTTCTATCGCAATTTCCAAGTCCTGTATGATGATCAGAGACCAGAACTTTGGCAGAATGTCTTTTTAAATGTGTTAGGCCTAAATCTATCTTCATTTTGAAAGTAAATCTGTACGAATTATTACACCTTTGTGATTGAAACGTCACAGTTTTATGTTGCCCTTTTCTGCCTTTTTAATATAAATGCCTAATTTACAAAAGAAATGTTTTTTTGCCTTTATTTGATTATTTATCTATTATTTATTAATATATTATTAAAAATTGCCTACAGGTATATTTTAATTTATTTCTATAACCGCTACAATGAAAGCGACTTCACCAAATGTATATTATTGTCTTTGAGTCAGTTCATATTTTCTTTGCAACAATGAGTGCTACGTGCAAAATTGTATTTTAATTATCGCTTGTGTTTATTTGACAAGGCAACAATGAGTGCGGGTCTAACGTTATTTTTCTTTCATTGCGACGTTGTTGTAGCTAGCTAAATATTTCATATGGTAACATAATAGTACAACCAAACACAAAAATGCACTTTCCAAGGCTACTGGGAAGAAGATTTCTTTGCTTCCAACAGTAATTGCAACATCGAGTCAAAAATCTCAATTTGCATTCGACTTATGTAAAGCTTTTCTTGCTGCCAAAATCCCTTTGTGGAAAGTACAAGGTCGTGGGTCTAGTGCAAGGTTTTTGTAATTGCCTTTTATTGCGTATTTTATCTGTTTATAATGCCTTTTTACCTGGCTATTTTAGCAATTTATAATGCCTTTTTGCCTGCCTATTTTAATGATTCATAATGCCTAAACTCCCGGTCTCTGATGATGAGGATACGAGGAATTAAAAAAAAAAACTATAAGATACGCAAACACGCGTCCGTGAGAGGAAATTGGGGTTGTGTGAAAGAAAACTATGTGAGCTTTAGACCACGAGGTCACTTGTTTCATTTCATATATCGCAGTTCCTCTGAATGACCTTACAAAATATCGATACGACGTCACTTCACTCTCGCATTTTTTTTTTTTACTTTGTGTTTAAAAAAAATGAAAAATCTGAAAAAAAAAATTATCTAAAATCATTAAAATACAACATTTCTATTAAACATAAAAAAATAATAATTTCGAAAATCTATTTCCGCCACCGTCGCATTCTCGAGATTTTTTGTAGTTAAGCTTAGAATCAACAATTGAGTTTGCTCGCCACGTTAATAAAACTGTTGTGTTATGGACCCTTGGAAATAAACATTAAACCAGTGGTCGTCAGCATCGCTGAAATGTGCAAAGGGTAAGCGAAGCCCGTCCCGTGTGCCCCGTCGTGCAGCAGGAAGAGGTAGAGAGCATACCCGCTAGCAGCTACGAGTGCAGCATGGTGCACTGTGTTTTCTGCGGGTAAGAGACGCTAGCCCCAGGGTGCTCTGTGCTGACGACCGCTGCATTAAACAGTCCTCGCCTCCTGTTACTTATCTGTCCCTTTATCTAACCCATTCTAACTCTGAATAATTTCAAGGGAAAAATTGTTCCGGGGCCGGGAGCTTCACCTGAAAGACTAGATTTGCACTCTAACTCTGTCACTTAGCTATCCATTCATTTAGCCCATACTAACCTTTTTACAATCCTTCACCTCCTGTCATTTATATATCCTCTTATCTAACTTCTAACTCTGTCACTTAGCTATCCCTTCATTTAGCCTACTCTAACCTTGTTACAGTTCTCACCTGTCACTTATCTATTCCTTTATCTAACACACCCTAACCCTGTCACTTATCTATCCTTTCGGATAATCCACTCTAACCTTGTCACAGTCCTCGACCTCCTGTCACTTATCTATCCCTTCATCTAACCCACACTCACTTTGTCATATTCCTCGGTCTCATATCACTCTCACCAATTCCTCTAACCTTGTCACATTCTCGACCTCCTGTCATTTGTCTATCCCCTCATCTAGCCTACTCTAACATTGTTACAGCTCTCGCCTGTCTCTTATCTATTCCCTTATCTAACACACCATAACCCTGTCACTTAGCTATCCTTTCGGATAATCCACTCTAACCTTGTCACATTCTCGACTTCCTGTCACTTGTCTATCCCCTCATCTAGCCTACTCTAACTTTGTTACAGTTCTCGCTTATCACATGTCTATTCCCTTATCTAACCCACCATAACCCTGTCACTTATCTATCCCTTCATCTAACCCACTCTCACTTTGTCATATTCCTCGGTCTCATATCACTCTCACCAATTCCTCTAACCATGTCACATTCTCGGGCTCCTGTCACTTGTCTATCCCCTCATCTAGCCTACTCTAACCTTGTTACAGTTCTCGCCAGTCACTTATCTATTCCCTTATCTAACACACCATAACCCTGTCACTTAGCTATCCTTTCGGATAATCCACTCTAACCTTGTCACATTCTCGACCTCTTGTCATTTGTCTATCCCCTCATCTAGCCTACTCTAACCTTGTTACAGTTCTCGCCTGTCACTTATCTATTCCTTTATCTAACACACCATAACCCTGTCACTTAGCTATCCTTTCGGATAATCCACTCTAACCTTGTCACATTCTCGACCTCCTGTCACTTGTCTATCCCCTCATCTAGCCTACTCAAACTTTGTTACAGTTCTCGCTTGTCACCTGTCTATTCCCTTATCTAACACACCATAACCCTGTCACTTATCTATCCCTTCATCTAACCCACTCTCACTTTGTCATATTCCTCGGTCTCATATCACTCTCACCAATTCCTCTAACCTTGTCACATTCTCGGGCTCCTGTCACTTGTCTATCCCCTCATCTAACCCACTCTCACTTTGTCATATTCCTCGGTCTCATATTACTCTCACCAATTCGTCTAACCTTGTCACATTCTCCGCCTCTTGCCACTTGTCTATCCCCTCATCTAACCCACTCTAACCTTGTCACAGTCCTCGGCCTCCTGTGTTGTGGCCACTGAAAGTAATGTTCGCCTGTACTCTACTAGCAACGTTTTTAAAATAATCTCCCCAATTTTCTTATTGCTATAGGCTACATAGTGTTATTTCTTTTATCTGTATTTTCTTCCTTTAAATAATAGGGAAGAGCGATGGAAGACCTCGACACGTGCCTGCCGTACTATTATTGATATTAATAATAGAAGATCGATGACATTATTGTAGAGGTTTATTTGTTGATTGTAAACAAGGGGTATTCATTCTTGGTACTAATAATACCTACAAATACATAATACAACAACTAGATAATGGAAAAATTAATATTTTATCATCGTTCAGTATAATTTTCTGTAGAGAATTCTTCTTTTGGTTGTATTTACTCAAAACAATGCAAATACTCCAGTCAGTTACCCTTTGACCTCGGGATCGACACAGCCTTAACAGAAATGAATTCTCCTTGTGGGTAAAGGCGGCAATAACCCTCTGTGTACGCAGAAGGTCATTAAAATATGCAAGGGCTTTCTGACTGTTTTGCGGGGACTCGTGTTTAGTAGGTTATTTTTTACGACGCTTTATCAACAGCTTAGGTTATTTAGCGTCTGAATGAGATGAAGGTAATAATGCCGGTGAAATGAGTCCGGGGTCCAGCACCGAAAGTTACCCAGCATTTTCTCATCTTCGGTTGAGGGAAAACCCCGGAAAAAACCTTAAGTTACCTGGTTGAGGGAAAACCCGGAAAAAACCTCAACCAGGTAACTTGCTCCGACCGGGAATCGAACCCGGGCCACCTGGTTTCGCTGCCAGACGCGCTGACCGTTACTCCACAGGTGTGGACGGGGGACTCGTGTTAAAGCAAAGATAGGTAATACCTATGTACAGAAGAGATTAATATTTCGATGGCTAAGAAGTGATACCTTGTATCTGTAAATTTATAGATGAATAAAGAAAAATGTTTTAAAAATTAATTTCTCTCAAAATAGACAAACTTTTTATATATGTTTCTCCCTTTCAAGATCTTCTACTCGGGGACAAAATATTAGTGATCCACCATTATGGAGTAAAGGTTAGCATACCTGACCAAGAAACGAGCGGACCTGGGCTCAAATCCTGGTTGGGACAGGTTACCTAGTTGAGGTTTTTTCCAGGGTTTTCCCTGATGCCATTAAGAGCAAATGCTGGGTAACTTTTGGAGCTGGACCTTGGACTCATTTCGCCGGCATTATCACCTTCATATCTTTCAGACGCTAGATAATCACAGCAGTTGATAAAGCGTCGTAAAATAAACCACTAAAAACATATTACTTAACGTCCAACTGTCGTGAACATAATAATGTAATTAAATTAAATGACCATTTTGTAGATACGAGGTATCATTTCTTAGCCACCGATTGATTTATTTATTGAAATAAAAAAACAGCCTTGTGAATTCCGGTGTTTTTATAGACTAATACCGTCCTGAACCTTACACTAATGAATTATTTACTTACTAATCTTTGGAAATTATTCTCAATGTCCAGGTCGCAACAATAGGAAGTCCACCGCTGTGGAATAACGGTTAGCATGCCAACCGTGGAACGAGTGGGTCGTGTTCAGATTCTGGTTGGGACAAGTTACCTGGTTGAGTGTTTTTCCTGGATTTTCTTCAACTCATTAAGAGTAAATCCTGGGTAACTTTCGGCGCGGGACTCTGGACTCATTTCGCTGGCATTATCACCTTCATCTCATTCAGACGCTGGATAGTCATAACTAGAGAACGAATCTCTATTAAAATTCTATAGGATCTAAAACTCCTAAATGAGCCATAAACTCCTATGAATGCCTAAAAACTATGTTTGTACATAAAGCTGCCTATTTAGTACTTTACATACATTTAAAATAAAAATATCGGTATAGTATTTATTTATTTATTTAACCTGGTAGAGATAAGGCCGCCAGACCTTCTCTGCCCCTGTACCAGGGGATTACAATTATAATATGAAGAATAAAATTACAATTAATATTAAATTTACAATTACAATAAAAATCAAAGTACGAAAATATTACCTGACTAATGAAAGCTAGACAATTTGTCATAAAGGTTAAGAACATAGAATATTTTGTATTTACTGAATTACAGATTAAACCTAGAATAACAAAATTCTATAGTGATGAAATTACCGGATATTCAAATATTTTGTGATAGATTAAGAGAACTATTTACAATAAACCGTGTCTGAAAGAGTCTCAATTACTGACCAAGTGCCTAATAAGTTTACGTTTGAATTCAATTTTATTTCGACAGTCCCTGATCCTAGCAGGTAGCGAATTCCAGAGTCTTGGCAGGGCTATTGTGAAAATAGATGAGTATGAGGAGGTGCGATGGGATAATATTGTTTCATGGCGAGAGCGTGTGTTCAGATTATGGTTGGAAGAAAGGTAAGTGAAGCGAGACGACAGGTACGAAGGAATAGAAGAGTTTAAAAATTCGAAGAGAAGGAGAAGTGAATGTAAATTTCTTTTTTTATCTAGTTTAAGCCAACCTATTGCTTCCAGGGATGGGATAATATGATCATATTTACGGACATTGCTTACAAAACGTACACACAAATTATGAGCACGTTGAAGTTTCGTTTTGTTGTCGCTGAAAAGGTCTGTCAGCATAGTCAAAATAGGGAAATACAAGCGTCTGCACTAGGGACTTTTTTAAGCAAGAGGGGAGATGAACATTTATCCTTTTTAGCACATGGATAATATAATATACTTTTCTGCAGGTTTCTAAAATGAAAAAAAAAAAAAAATCCAAAAATTAAAAAGGCGTGCTATTAAAAAAAAAAAATTCTTATAGACAAACACTGGTCTTGCAAGTTCGTTTCATAGTGATCTTAGAAGGGGAGGGAAGAAGATTTTACCTAATTTCCTGGAACCGAAGTTCGTTTGGAAAAGTCCATCCTAGCATAAAAGGGATTAGGCGAGAGCTTATAAATTAGTTTTCGCGTCAATGCGCCACAGTTGGGGAAATGAAACTGACCAATCAGCAATCAGTCTCTTTCATTGATAGAACTTGAGTCTTAAGTTCAGTAGCACTCATCGTTAGCATTATTTCTTTGTACATAAATTCCAACTAAAATGAAATGTTTATTAAAATTAAATTATTAATTGTTAATTTTACATAAACTCCTAAAATTGAATTTTATGAAGTCCTAAATCTCTCCTTTTTAGTAAGTAGAAATCAGTTCCCTAGTCATAACAGTTGATAAAGGGTCGTAAAATAAACTAATTAAAACAAAATATTAAAGAGTGTCATTAAATGACGCTTGGGATTTCCATTCATCCTAATGATATTGACGAATTCAAGGAGGCAGTGGTCAATATTTCCGGTTAAACGAGCGTTGAGGGACTTCTTTTTCTTATTGCGGATATGCAGCTTCAGCTATCTTACATGTCGTACCAACATAACTTACGAGACATTACGAACGTTTCACGGGGTTTCACGCTAGTGTGCAATGTTTCAGCGGGATAGAAATTCGGCCATTTTCATACCTCAGGGAAGTGTGTAGAGGTAGGAAAATGGAGTGTTATGCCAGGTTAGGTTAGTTTAGACTTTTATTATTTCTTACGTACTGTGACAGATTAGGTTATGGTAGTTTAGGGTTTTGTTATTCCTTATATAGGAAAATCTGTGACAGGTTAGGTTAGTTTAGGATTTTAGTGCTAGGTTAGGTTAGATTAGGATTTTAGTGACAGGTTAGATTAGTTTAGGCTTTTATTGTGCTTTGCGTGTACAAAACCGTGACAGGTTAGGTTAGGATAGTTTAGGCTTTTGTTATGCCTTGTATAGGCGAATCTGTGCCAAGTTAGGTTAGGTTAGTTTAGGAGGTCAAACGAGCGTTGAGCGACTTCCGCCGATTTTGGAATAGACACCGACGCACTTGAACTGCCAACATAGAAAACAAAAAAATCACATTCAGTTGCTTTCACCTTCATCTTGACGGGATAATAAAAGCCTAAACTAACCTAACCTAAGTGCGTCGGTGTCTATTCCAAATTCGGCGGAAGTCGCTCAACGATCGTTTAACCGTTTAGGATTTTAGTTACAGGTTTGGTTAGGTTAGTTTAGGCTTTTATTATCCCGTCAAGATGAAAGTGAAAGCGATTGAGTGTGGCGCTCTTCAACAGGTAGTGATTTTTTGTTTTTTATGTTGGCAGTTCAAGTGCGTCGGTGTCTATTCCAAATTCGGCGGAAGTCCCTCAACGCTATTGTTGTGACCTGAATATTGTGAATAATTTCCAAAGGTTACAAGTGAAATGAACAATTCATTAGGCCTAACGTTTAGGCCGGCATTTCACTATAAAATACAAGAATTCGCAAAACTTCATTTATTTCAATAAATGAATAAAAAAATATTTCTTTTGTATATATAGGTGCTCTTTGTCTTTTGTCTCCGTTAAAACAGTGAGAAATCCCACGAATATTTTTAATGACTCCCTGCGTACTATTCCCAACCTGAGCGGAACAGCGCGGCTCTTATCGCTTGCGTGATGTATCGTGCTTGGATGACATCATCGTATTAACAGAAAATGTGACCATATTTCTTGAATGTGATCGCATGAATGTTTTACGTTAAAAATGCTATATTTCGTGTGCATCACTCCCTGATAAGTTGATTCGTGAATATTGAATATGAACAATAAACCGTCCATTAGTTTAGAAGTGATTGTTGTACATCCATACCAAATTTGTCCCCGATTAAAATATACGGCACCGAAATTCCGTTCAGTGAATCAGTAAAGAATCTAGGTATTTATATGGATAAAAGTTAAAATTAGAACATTCAAGTTGCAGAAACATGCAAAAAAGTATTCTCATTAATCCACTCGTTTAGACGATTGAAGAATATTCTACCCTTTTCCATGAAAAAAATGTTAGTGCAAACACTCGTGATTACTGTGTTATTCTGCTTACTGACCTAAGCCTTACTTCGGCGCAGAGACTACAACGTGTTCATAATATGTTCGTCCGTTTCGTCTGCAATATTCACCGGGCTGATCACGTAACACCATCCCTCGAAATGTCCTGGCTCCGTCTAGAAGATCGTAGGAAAATCCACTGTCATTCCCTTCTCTTTCACATAGTGCATTTCTCCACTCCTGTCTATCTTGCGTCTCGTTTTCAAAATTTATCCACCCATCATAACCTAGACACACGATCACAACACTCCTCAATATTATCCATTCCCTCCCACCGAACATCCTCATATTCATCTTCTTTCACTGTGGCTGTTCCTCGACTTTGGAATTCCCTACCGAGTAATGTCAGGGACTGTCAGACATCAAACCAATTTAAGAATAGGCTAACGAAATATTTTTGTAACAATTCTTGTTAACAGTAATAGCTGTTTCAGGTTTCTCAGTGTTTAATGGTTATTATATATCACAGATAAATATCTAAATTATCTCATTATTATTATTATTATTATTATTATTATTATTATTATAACTATTTCTTACCAATGTTTATTATTGTCACACTAATATTACTTATCCATCTTTCATTATTTACTTTCATGTTATTTTATGGTCTAGATGTTAACCCTTTCTTACCTATAGATACCATATGGCAATAATTAACTTTATAGCATTTATATACTTGTGTGTTACATATGAAGATAAATTTTGCTGCATAACTTCTATTTCAATACATTTTCATCAATATAGTTTTGTTTCAAATGTTGCCACTCCCGTAACTTGGTCCTAATACAGCTATTTGTTTCAACATGGATTGCTTGTAAATTTAATTTGGGTTAGAAAGGGTTAATGTAATAACTATGTAAGCAATTGTATTCAATTAGAAGAGAAGGCCTACTGGCCTTAGCTCTGCCAGATTAAATAAATAATAGTAATAATAATAATCATAATAATAATCAGGGAACGGATTTATATGGACTAAAAATATATGAAATATGTAAATATATATGTAGTTATTTTTACCAAAATATGGAATTAAATATGGATTTTTACCAAAATATGGAATTAAATATGGACTTAAAATTATAAAAAAATGACTATGTACGTTAAATATTGGTACATTTTAATCAAACTAAACAAAAAATATAATGGACGTACCTTATCTTCCAATGTAGTTTCAACAAAACACAATTTTTATTGTCTGTTACCATAACAATAGGTTACAAACATTTCTTTCAAGTGCTGAAAAGTGAATCTTCTTCTATTGTCTCTGAGGATAGATTTATACTGACTAAAAGAGCGTTCGACGTCACAAGAAGTAACTGGTACATAATTCAATTTCACAATGTCTGCTGGGGATAAGTCCAAGTTAATCTTCACTGTTGATTCACCACTCATCACAGCAACAACCTTTTGTAGTTCTTCATATCCAGGGTTTTTTGAAAGTACAGTGTCCACCTTAGCTCTTACTGCATCTGCAACTTTACCTCTACCACGATTCAGTTGTTCCACAGTACTATTTATAATTTCAAAACTTTCAGATAGTGAAAGGTGCCTATTTTGGAGACTTTTGAGCGTTTTTATGATGCATGAAAATGTATGCTGAATGTGAGCTAAGTCATTCTTCACACTTATGTCACAGGTAACTGTTTTCGCAGTATCAATTGAGACTGCATCTTCAGAGTCCAATGCAAGGAGAACATTGTTAATAGAGTCTATATGTTCGGCATAATATTCAACTGCTTCTAGCCATGTACCCCATCTAGTTAAAATTGGCTTTGGTGGCAATGGAATTTCGGGGTACATTTCTTTCAACACGTTAACTCTACTGGGAGCTTTGAGAAATACTTTTTTCACTGATGAAATCAACAAATCTACTTTAGGGAAATTGTCTCTGACCACTTCTGCCACACGATGAAATGCATGCGCCACACAAGTAAAATGAGTCAATTTAGGATATACAACAGATAATGCTTGTCCAGCTTTGACCATATAAGGGGCAGCATCGCTAATAAAGAATAACACATTATCGTACATAATACCCTTTGGCCACAGGATACCCATAGCTTCGTTGAACAGTTTAACTATAGTTTTGTTATTGCACTTTTCTAGAACATCACAATGTAAAAGAATTCGTTCAGAATATTGTTCACTTAACAAACCGATAACTACATTACCAACAAGTCTACCTTCTTTGTCGGGAGTCTCATCAATGGAAACCCAAATTGAACTATCTTTAATTTCATCTCTTATCTTCTGTATTGTCTCATCGTAGATGGATGGAGCATACGTCTTCCTAAGTGTTGACTCATCCGGGATTGTATGTTGAGTATATTTTTCAAGGAATTCCCTGAAGACCTTATTCTTTAGTTTGTAGAGAGGAATATCAGCAGAGATGAGAGAACGGCACAGGTCGATGTTAAACTCAGATCTTACATTCGATGTTGTTGGTTGTGTTAAAAACAATTGTCTCTGCTTGGAATTTAGTTGTTTGTTGGCCTGATGTTTACTAGTTGTAATGTGTTGTTGCACCAGGAACTTTTGTGTAGATGATACTGCACACTGACACAAATTACAAAATAATATTTTATTGTCAGTTGATAAACCATCTTCTTTAAATTCTGAAATGTAACTTGTTAGTTTTGATTTTAAATTGACTGAATGACGTACTTTTGGCATATTTACCGTCTTTATAGTATGATTTACAAAACTGAACCTATGTGTACTCTGACTGGCATTTAACTGTTGAGCTGCACAACTGAAGTCTGTTAAAAATTTTAAATTAAATTAATACAGTTTTGTAACTTACTTTCCCATTGTTGATAGGACTGCTAATTTTCAAATAACTCTGATGTTAAAGGGATTACTGAACATGTGTTTAAATCTCTATTGTTGAAATGTATTTTTAAAAGTTAATGGAATTTTGTTTTGTTTTATTGTTAAACCTAATATAATATGGACTGTTTTATATGAAATATGGAAAATATATTGAAATTAACGAAAATATGTACTAAACTCTAAAATATGGAAAAATATGGAAAATAAAAGTAGGATTTTTCAACCCTACACATTGTGAAACATAAAGATAATGCAAAATATAAATTATATTAGCTTTATAAGTAAATATGTATTTACATATAAATCCTTTCCCTGATAATAATAATAATAATAATAATAATAATTATTATTATTATTATTATTATTATTATTATTACATATAGAAAGGCATGACCAGAACCATATCCGGGATACTGTAAACGTGTATTTCTACGGAAATATTTCTTGCTGAATCACAATACTTTTTCGTTACTGTGTATTGCGAGAAAGTAATGCATAATCTTCACGGTTGTTTTTCATATCAAATAGGTATTCATATAAAATCAATTCGTCTCCGCAAAGAAAAGCGAGTTCAAAATACGCGAGTGGAATTAATGCAAAGAAACCAAGTCACACGGTTGTGTCTGTTTCCACCAGCAACTTCGCGGTCTGGTTCGTTCTGCATAATGTCCTTCATTCAAGAACTGTGCGACGTTGGAAGGTGTGGGCAGTTCAGAAGGAGAAGGACTGCAGAAGCCTAGGTATTAAATTAACTTCGTGAGAAAATTAAATGAACTCTGTAAACGGAGAAATAAACTAATTAATTCTGTCATAACGAATTTGCGGTTTTCGCATGTAGCTAAGTAACATATTCAGTTCACTTCTCGGAGCAGTAGTAGAGATTTATTTCCATGGCAAACGAGTTGTATATGTGCTTTCGTACCTATGTCTACATTTTGTCTTCTTTTAGTTGCTTATTTAACGACACTGTTTCAGCTACTCGGTTATTCAGCGTCCATGGGATTGGTGATGGCGAGATGAGACCGAGGATTAGCCATAGATTACCTGGCATTCGCCTTACGGTTGGCGAAAACCTCGGAAAAAACCCAATTAAGTAATCAGCCCAAACGGGACTCGAACCCGAGCCCGAACGCAACTCCGGGTCGGCAGGCAAGCGCTCCAACCGACTGAGCTACGCTGGTGGCCATGTTGTCTTAATACACTATCGCCATCATCATTATCGTCAATATTGTCATTCACATTTTTTTGCAGTTATAGGGCCGTATTCATAGAAATTTTTAGCGCGGGCTTTCGGTGGATTATCAGCGTTTTTCGTATTCATAAACCAGTGTTAGCGATAGGATATGATTTGAATTCTGTGCTAGTAACCAGTGGATAGCCGGGGCTAGCTTAGTACGCTCGTAGCGCGTGCTGCGAAATGTCTATGAATAGCACCCAATATGACTAACTAAGCTAATTTTGGCATAGTTTGTATACTATACTTGAGTTTAGTAATAATTTGTAAAGTGAAAAATAAATATAATTAAAAATATTTTCTTATATCACACTAAGCAAAAGTATGAAGTTAATATGTTAAGAGGTCTTATGAAAAGAGGGTTCCTCGAAATCACTGTTCTAGATTCAACCCTGCTGGAGTCTGTATAAACGTAAGCTGTATCACAACCGAGAGTAGAAATATTTCTTGAAATACTATTTGACTCATGTATCTACTCAATAATATAATATAAGAATCCAAGGAATCTCATCAATCTGAACCATCTATTACTGCAGTTGTGTCGTTTTAAAATACGCGCATTTATTTGATTCGTGTACCGAGACATAGCTCACTTCCAGTACTGTCTGAACTACACAAACAATCTCTTCTATCCTCTCTCCATGATATTTAAGATCGCCGTGCTGATGCGGCAACTTCTTCGGCATGACTTTGTTGCGGGTAGTCGGAACAATTTTCTAGGCGATTGTTAAACTAATATTCTGCCATGTAATGTACGAGTCTGTAAATGGCCAACTGCATTGTAAACATTGTTGATTGTATTAGATAAGTTATATAATTGGAATATCCACACACTGTACATGTGTAATATAAAATAAATTACTGTTACTATTGCTCATACATTAAGTTGGGTTGGAATCCTGGTTGGATAAAATATCTGGTTGAAGTTTTTCCGGGGTTTTCCCTCTACCCATTAAGAGCAAATGCTGGGTAACTTTCGGCGATGGACCCTGGAATCATTTCGCTGACATCTTCATTTCGCTCAGACTCTAGATAACCATCGCAGTTGATAAAGCGTCGCAAACCACCGGCATAGCTCAGTCGGCTGAGGCGCTTACCTGTCGATCCGTGGTTGCGCTTGGGCGCGGGTTCGATTCCCGCTTGGGCTGATTACCTGGTTGGGTTTTTTCGAGATTTTCCCTAACAGCAAAGCAAATGTCAGGTAATCTATGGCGAATCCTCGGCCATATATATATATATATATATATACGTCCCGCGCCGTGGCATCGTGATCTAAGGCATGCCGCCTAGGACTCGCGTTACGGAATACGCGCTGGTTCGAGTCCTCATGGGGCAAGAAATTTTCTCATGAAATTTCGGCCAGTGTATGGGACCGGTGCCCACTCAGCATCGTGATGCACTTGGGGAGCTACGATAGGTAGTGAGAACCCGGTTTCGCAAACCAGCTATAACGGCTGGTCGGATCATCATGCTAACCACACGATACCTCCATTCTGGTTGGATGATCGTCCACCTCTGCTTCGGCATGTGGACGTTAGGCCAGCAGCCGGGTGGTCGGTCTTGGCCCTTCATGGGCTGTAGCGCCATGGGTATATGTATACAGTACATATTTTGAGCTTTTCAATTACATATTATGTACAGTCTTAGAAAAAACGTTTTGTCGCACAGATACTTTATAAGTCCCAGAAAGGAGGCAGTGCGCATGATCAGAGGACGAGCGACCTGGTTCGCGAGAAAAGGACTAGTTGAGGCAATAAAATTAGTTTTGTTTCATTGTATGGCTGATCATGCGCACTTACAAACTGAAACTTACAAAGAGTCTGTGCGGCAAAACTTATTTCTAAGATTAATATTACATAAAAATCTGGACTCTAGCTGATGTGGTTATGATGGTAAATTCTTGTCTTATACGAGTATCTTCAATGCGTTTTTTGTTCAATAGTGTGTATACTCTATTTTTTTTTTCATGGAGTGCAGTTTCATAGAAAGGACTTTGCCGACAGATCTTCTACTGCCCCCTACCAATTGGTTGTCATAAATAAATGTCTTCCTTACTGTGACGGAAATATTGTCTTCTCTTGTTAGTAACCAACCACAACCCTCGTTCAGAAGAATTGACAGGTGCCCGTCAAATCCACGTGGAGGCAGAGTTGCCGCATCTTTTCCGAATTCCAAGAATCCCGTCAGTTTCACTGCATAATTTCGAAGGTCACCAGGATTGTGGCAACTGTGCAATGTTGGGACGAGGGGACAGGATGGAATTGTCAGAGTTGTTTGTGTAGGAAGTCATAAATCTGTAAGTGGGTGTTCAAAGGAGCCACTGAACTGCACTCCTTGAAATAAAATAAGGTATAGTCTGTTGTTGCTTTTAGGAACCAAATTTCTGGCACTACAATCCCTTTTATTTAGTCCTTTTTAAAAGCTCAATTCTCGCAGCTACTCACTAAGTTTGAACGCTCATCACTCTGAAATTGAAAGAGTGTTTTTCTGAGTACTTCACTTCCTGGTAGGGGTTTTAATGTGCCTGATTGAACAAATATGGCTTTATTATATGGGTTGAGCAACATGGCAGCAATACAAACACGCTCCATACTGCATAACGATATGAAATAGAGGCCTGTGGCGGCATCTGTTGTACAGACCAAGTTTTGAAGGAGGTCGGACGTCTCTCTCTCTCTCTCTCTCTCTCTCTCTCTCTCTCTCTCCCTCCCTCCCGCCCTGCCGTTCCTCTCCTACTCTTGGTTTGTTTGGGTTGGACGGGAAGGGAATGACAATAGCGACTGGTGGGGCGAGCTGGCGGGATGCTCAGGAGGTCAGAGGGGCGGCCCGTGGCGCCGATCGATTCTCAGATGAGGAGATGCTGCAGCCGCCGCGCCGCCCCGATGTTGTCCAGCACTCAAATACTTGCTTGGCTTATATTTCCTGCCCCGCAAAATTTTGCACAATGTTGGGAGGCCTGGAGATTAATGAAAAATTAACCATTGTCAGAATTGCAATGACCTGTTTGAAGAAATTTTCAGACTGTAGGACGTCGCGTTTTCCATTTAGATAACACTCATTTGTTCTTTTTATTCTTCTTTTTTCTGTTCTATACAATTTGGCTATTTTATTATTCATCCCTCAAAGTTACTTTTTGGTTTCACAGAACAAAGCCATAATCCTCACATCATTTCAAGTTAGACTCATGGTAGGGATTACTTTCCTTCTAAAATATATTTCCCTTGCCATGGGTAAGATTCTGCTTCACTGTTGTTCAGCAGTGCTATCGCTTTTCCCTGCGTACTCAAATACTTGGCTTAGATTTGCTGCTTCGCAAAATTTTTTACAATATTCGGAGTCCTGGGAATACTGTAAAATATCAAACTTATGCGTTGTTTGTTTTGAAATGGACAGTTTGAAGAGCTTATCAGACTGTGGGACGTCGCATATTCAGTTTAAATAAGATTTATCTCTTCTCTTCTCTTCTCTTCTCTTCTCTTCTCTTCTCTTCTCTTCTCTTCTCTTCTCTTCTCTTCTCTTCTCTTCTCTTCTCTTCTCTTCTCTTCTCTTCTCTTCTCTTCTCTTCTCTTCTCTTCTCTTCTCTTCTCTTCTCTCCTCTCCTCTCCTCTCCTCTCCTCTCCTCTCCTCTCCTCTCCTCTCCTCTCCTCTCCTCTCCTCTCCTCTCCTCTCCTCTCTCTCCTCTCCTCTCCTCTCCTCTCCTCTCCTCTCCTCTCCTCTCCTCTCCTCTCCTCTCCTCTCCTCTCCTCTCCTCTCCTCTCCTCTTCCCCCGTAATTTATAATTGTTAGATAACACTATAAGGATTAACAATTCGTGCGTAGTATAGTGAAAGCTTTTGTTTTTGCTAATTTCATTGTTTGCGAATACTGAAGGGATTGCTCATTCGTACGTAGTGTAGTGCAAGCTATTATTTTTTTTATAATTGTTTGAGAATTGTGTATATAACATATTACAGCGAGTTTTTGCCCTTGTAAGTTATGCAAAATGTGAAAGAAAATATCCAAGTCATTTCGAACATTTCGCAAGAAGAGATTAGTCGAATGTTGCAGAAAAATCCTCGGAGATGTTCGGAAGGAAGTCGCTGCTGTTGGTTTGTTATCATCAGTTTGTAGTTAAATCACAGATTACAAACTTTCACGCACAATGCTCGAGACATCCAAAATTTTAGCTCACGACTTATGCTTTTTCTCATTGACACGATAATCTCCTGGATTTAGAGGTGATGGCATAATTTCGTGTTTGATTATTTATTATTATTATTATTATTATTATTATTATTATTATTATTATTATTATTATTATTATTATTAAAAGACATTGCTTACTAAATTTTCATCTTCTGCTTTCCATCTCTTATTTCATGTCCCGCTTGCTTATCGCTAGACCACGTCGTTGTCTGGCAGGTTCTTTGTAGACATGTTTTTTCTACTTACCTCTTGTTTTAGCGGGAAGAAGGCACTGAGCTATTCATGTCCAACGTTGTCAGAGTGCAAGAACATACCGCTGCCCCTCTTCTTTATCCTGTGACGACAATCTTTTTATGTGCGCCAACCGTATTACAGTTGTTATTTTACACAAAATAGGTCTAGGCCTATGCCATTGCCAATCAGGAACATAATTTTGGTACCAATCGGTCTTGGAAAAATGATTGAATTATGTTGAACGTAAAGGAAATACATTGGGAAATTTTACGCCAGCAATACCTTTTTATAACACTATTTCCACTTTTGAAGCTGGATCCCCGGTGTTGAGGGTCGACGTTCTCGGCGTCCGGCTGGCGGTAGCTATAAAATTGGATGACCTATAATTCTTTTAATATTCCTTCGTTCTCTGTGTGGTCCATTAATGTGTGTTCTTATATCTAGATGAAAAATTCAATTCGTGATGAAGCGAATTTCTTTATAAAGCTAAGGTTATCAACTGTAGTAACTTTCGAGGAATAACACTTTTGTTGACGTCGTAAAACATTTTGTACAATATTCTTTTGAGAAGATTAACTCCGTATGTAGATGAAATTATTGGGGATCATCAGTGTGGTTTTAGGCGTAATAGATCGACTATTGATCAGATTTTATGTATTCAACAGATATTGGAGGAAAAATGGGAATATAAGGGTGCAGTACATCAGTTATTCATAGATTTTAAAAAGGCATATGACTCTGTTAAGAGGGAAATTTTATATAATATTCTTATAGAAGTTGGTATTCCCAAGAAATTAAATTAAAATGTGTCTCAGTGAAACGTACAGCAGAGTCCGTATGAGCCAGTTTCTGTCGGATGCTTTTCCAATTCACTGCGGGCTAAAGCAAGGAGATGCACTATCACCTTTACTTTCTAACTCCGCTCTAGAATATGCCATTAGGAAAGTCCAGGATAATAGAGGGGGTTTGGAATTGAACGGGTTACATCAGCTGCTTGTTTATGCGGATGACGTGGATATATTAGGAGAAAATTCACAAATTATTAGGGAAACCACGGCAATTTTACTTGAAGCAAGTAAAGCGATAGATCTGGAAGTAAATTCCAAAAAGACAAAGTATATGATTATGTCGCGTGACCAGAACATAATACGAAATGGAAATATAAAAATTGAAAATTTATCCTTTGGAGAGGTGGAAAAATTCAAATATCTTGGAGCATCAGTAACAAATATAAATGACACGGGAGGAAATTAAACGCAGAATAAATATGGGAAATGCCTGTTATTATTCAGTTGAAAAGCTTTAATCTTCTAATCTGCTGTCAAAAAATCTGAAAGTTAGAATTTATAAAACAGTTATATTATCGGTTGTTCTCTATGGTTGTGAAACTTGGACTCTGGCTTTGAGAAAGCAACAGAGATTAAGGGTGTTTGAGAATACGGTTCTTAGGGAAATATTTGGGGCTAAAAGGGATGAAGTTACAGGAGAATGGAGAAAGTTACATAACGCAGAACTGCACGCATTGTATTGTTCATCTGACATAATTAGGAACATTAAATCTAGACGTTTGAGATGGGCAAGGCATGTAGCACGTATGAGCGAATCCAGAAATGCATATATAGTGTTAGTTGGGAGCCGGAGGGAAAAATACTTTTGGGGAGGCCGAGAAGTAGATGGGAGGATAATATTAAAATGGATTTGAGGTAGGTGGGATATGATGGTAGAGACTGGATTAATCTTGCACAGTATAGGGGCCGATGGCGGGCTTATGCGAGGGCGGTAATGAACCTCCGAGTTCCTTAAAAGCCATAAGTAAGTAAGTAAGTAAAGGTACGGTCATCCCTGTCATAGACCACGTTGGCCCAGAGGCTAGTGGTAGGTGACGACATTCGTCTTTACAGACAATCGGCAGTAGTGGTGTGATTTGAAGATCTGCGATTTTGTCGCTAGAACAAGTTTGACACTGGTTGCGACTGATGATTAGAGTCCTGCGTTCGGTTACTTTCAGCACAAGTTAGGTGAACGTCGATCATACTAGCTTCGCTTGGTACGGAAAGCAAGATGAGCATCACCAGTTCATGCTGCACCTGTGATGTAGTGTAGAACTATCTTTACTTTTTGTCACGTGGGCTGGACCCTTAGGTACTAATGATCGACGAACAGAAATAACTCGAAGTCAACAGTAAGCATGGTTCATTCTGGTAGAATAATATGTTAACGTTTATGTGGGCCTGCTTGGAGCAAGTCCGAGAGGAAAGTCACAACTGGCAACAATATTCCTCCTCTTTTATAATATTTTGTCAGGGCGTGGCATAACATTCCGACTCTTAATTACTTTCTTGAGTGACAAAAAGTGCTCTCTCAAGGGGCGGCATTCACGTGGGAACTAAGTCTGGTCCGTGTGAAAGGTTGTCCCATCCCCAGGTTACAACACATGTTATTTGCCTTCCGGGTGGTAGCAAGATGGATATTTTATCAGAAGATTCCGTTTTAAGGGTTGTTTTAGTTGCGTGCAATAATGACCAATCTTACTTCCTAAATGTTACATGATAACATTCTACACGCTTAGGGAGACTATTGTACCTTGAATCACTTTTCACATATTTTTTTTTTTTAATTGTTGGAAATGAAACTTTTTAAATGAAAAAATTTTTTAAATAATTATTGAAGATTCCTTCACAACTTCCTACAGATATTTTCCTGTGTTACAAATCTATTAAGGATGGAAAAAATGAAATGAAGGGATATGTAAAGTGTTCAAAGGTACAACAGGTTCATATACCTTGGAACATACTCTCTTCTAAGTTGGAACACATGGAATATAGGTGAGAATATAGCTATAAAACTGACAATCATATTTAAAATGTTTTTGCAATCATAACCCATGGAAGGCTTCTCTGACTGAGAGTTTATTTCCTGGAGGAGCAGTAACTGCTTCAACAGCTTTCTTCAAGGCATTCGGATCAGTTGGGGGCCTCTTAACTTCAGACGTACTTCGTGACATGATCTTAAAATAAAAGAAAAACAAAAACCGAAGATATCGTGTACCTTGGAACATGTTCCATGGTACGAGTTGTTTTGTGTTCCAAGGTGCAAGAGGGTGTACGTTTAAACAAATATGGCTCCCAAAACTAGATATTCGAATAAATCATAGAAATTAAAATATGTTATTACTCACCAGATGATAGGGAACACATTGTACTTGATTGATAGTTACAAATACAATTTGGTTTTGTGTTATATCAATGAACGAAATATTTACTTTTGGTAATACGAAACACAAAATAATGCCGGGAAAGTCTACCACTCTGATAACAACTTTCTTGCACTCGCTCATTTGTATTTGCTCGTGATGTATGCGCTTCTTAGTTTAGGTTAAGTTTGGTTTCCTCAAGCTACTTTTAGTTTGTGTTTTATTTTAGGTTATATTTCGTTTTCTCATGCTACTTTCACTTTGTATTAAAATTTGATTTGGATTATATTTAGTTTTCTCATGCTACTTACAGTTTGTGTTCGGTCATTTTTGTTTTAGATTATATTTAGTTTTCTCAAGCTACTTTTAGTTTGTGTTTTATTTTAGATTATATTTCGTTTTCTCATGCTACTTTCACTTTGTATTAAAATTTGATTTGGATTATATTTAGTTTTCTCATGCTACTTACAGTTTGTGTTTGGTCATTTTTGTTTTAGATTATATTTAGTTTTCTCATGCTACTTTTAGTTTGTGTTGGTTCAATTTTGTTTTAGGTTATATTTAGTTTTCTCAAGTTACTTTTAATTTGTTTAGTTCAGTTTCGTTTTAGATTATATTTAATTTTCTCAGACTACTTTTAGTTTGATTAATTCAGTTTCGTTTTAGATTATATTTTTCTCAGACTACTTTTAGTTTGATTAGTTCAGTTTCGTTTTAGATTATATTTTTCTCAGGCTACTTTTAGTTTGATTAGTTCAGTTTCGTTTTAGATTATATTTAGTTTTCTCAGGCTACTTTTAGTTTGATTAGTTTAGTTTCGTTTTAGATTATATTGAGTTTTCTTAGACTACTTTTAGTTTGATTAGTTCAGTTTCGTTTTAGATTATATTTAGTTTTCTCAGACTACTTTTAGTTTGATTAGTTTAGTTTCGTTTTAGATTATATTTAGTTTTCTTACACTACTTTTAGTTTGATTAGTTCAGTTTCGTTTTAGATTATATTTAGTTTTCTCAGGCTACTTTTAGTTTGATTAGTTTAGTTTCGTTTTAGATTATATTGAGTTTTCTTAGACTACTTTTAGTTTGATTAGTTCAGTTTCGTTTTAGATTATATTTAGTTTTCTCAGACTACTTTTAGTTTGATTAGTTTAGTTTCGTTTTAGATTATATTTAGTTTTCTTAGACTACTTTTAGTTTGATTAGTTCAGTTTCGTTTTAGATTATATTTAGTTTTCTCAGGCTACTTTTAGTTTGATTAGTTTAGTTTCGTTTTAGATTATATTTAGTTTTCTTAGACTACTTTTAGTTTGATTAGTTCAGTTTCGTTTTAGATTATATTTAATTTTCTCAGGCTACTTTTAGTTTGATTAGTTTAGTTTCGTTTTAGATTATATTTAGTTTTCTTACACTACTTTTAGTTTGATTATTTCAGTTTCGTTTTAGATTATATTTAGTTTTTTAGACTACTTTTAATTTGATTAGTTTAGTTTCGTTTTAGATTATATTTAGTTTTCTCAGACTACTTTTAGTTTGATTAGTTCAGTTTTGTTTTAGATTATATTTAATTTACTCAGACTACTTTTAGTTTAATTAGTTCAGTTTTGTTTCGGATTATATTTGGTTTTGTCATGCTACGTTTAGTTTAGTTCAGTTTTGTTTTGGTTATATTTGGCTTTCTCATGCTACTTTTAGTTTGCTTATGTCAATTTTTTTAGATTATATCTATTTTTTTCATTGTAAGATCGAATGCTTTATACAGTCGGGCCTTAATGATACACGGAACAGCCCAGCTCGTGGTCGTCGTTCTTGAATATAAGTATAGCCCCTTGAGGTGGACCAACAGAAGAAGCCCAGGTGATTCAGGTTCCACGACCTCGGCGGTGACCCTGATTAGTGTGTCCAGACGCTCAAAAGACGGCGTATATGATGTACAGTATTTCCTCGTAAAGTCAGTAGGACGGTTGCAACTTTCACCCAGAAAAAGATGTATGTCGCAGTGTTCTGCCGAATTGCACTCCACCGCAATGCTAACGTTTTTTTTAAATTCTTCACACCAGAATCGCAAACTCTTTAAATATTACCGTTTGGTGATCTTTGACCTGCCTGCTAACCTTCGGCGCATGCATGTTTTTATTTTATTTGATGATTAATATTACTGAACGTTCTGTTTTTGATATTATTTCTGTTTTTTTCTGCTATGTTATGTCTGTAATGTAGTGAAAGCAGACGCCCGATTTATTCATATAATTTATAAATAATCCTTGATAATAACAGGAAAGCGATTTCAGAAGACATGTAGGCCTCTGCTTGGGGTATTTATATCGAAATATAACTTAAGATTACTTTACCTGCAGAAATACGATGTGCCCCATTTGACGTAATAGAAAAAATTGCTAGTAAACGGGTAATTTCCTGTCATTTATATAATTTATTAACTCTATAAGTTATTTTTCTAATATTCAAATTTTAAAAAAGTACGAAAAGGTACAATAAACAAAATGAGATAAATAATGTTTAAAATAAAACAAAGAAGGGTTTTTTTCGTACAGCATGTTCATTTCAACATCTTCATTTGCAACATAGATTTTTTAATTACATCCTATTTTACACAGCATTCGCCAGGTAAAAGGCTTCACTCAGATAAATACCGTAGATCGAAAGTAACTGCCGAGTATATATAGTAAGTTGTAGGTTACATTTCTCCTGGAAAGAGCGTGGGAAGGTTTACTCCTGCGTAGTATAGACAGATAACACAGGCTGAAGAGACGCCAAGGTCAGAGCATTAGTGTACAGCTTACTTCCATTTGGTACAGTCCAGATTTGTTCGTATACAATGCAGTACACATTAGAACAGTGAATCTTCATTTATGGTAGGCCTACCTCTCCGTTGTCCATATCTCATATGTGATCCAAAATAATTATTTCTCCATTACGGACACTGGCTTGGTTAAAGAAAATAATAATTATATAAAGCCGCTTTCAGGTTAAAAATAGCTTTAGTATTGCATCATCCTATGTAAAGATAGTATCATGACTGTCCTTGACATATTATTTCTTTAAATTAAGTTAAGAACAAAAAAAGTATTTACATCAATATACGGGGTAAACCGTAAGTAATGTAATCATTTTCGGGGTGTTATTCTTTGGGATATTCTAAACAAAAATTTTAATACAATTTTTCTCGCTTTTACTTCCTTTTCGAGATAAAAAAAGTTTTATATGAAAAATTTCATATCATGTTTTGGGAAAGTCATTGATTGAATTCCTAATAGGCTCAGGCAATTTAAGAGAGCAATGTATTATGGTCATAAGTAGAAAGATCGTACCAAAACAGTAGATTTCAGTTGAGTATAGCGAGGAGTATAGATGTCACCCGTGCCTCGCCCTGCTCCCGCTCGCTACAGACGATACACAGTTCACATAAACAACGAATAGTATCATTCTGTGGAGCTGTGTACAGTCATGAAGAATATTGTTAATTTATATTAGTAATTTAGGTTTTGAACGACGTGAGCTATTCTGTCATTATTGTATTATTTACATAATGTTAATATTATGCATGACTCCAAAAAAGTAAACTCATCAGTTATTAAATAATTATGCAAACAGGAGTGTGTAACACGTTTATTTTTCCCCGGATTATTCTTCATTAAATATTGGTTGAAAAACAAGTTTATTTACTAGCCATCAATACTTGTCTGCTTTGTGATCCGTTGACGTCTCGTGCTGCTGTGCTACTGTGCGTACGGTTGCGTTACAGTGCAAGTTAATTCAACAACAGAATTACAATACGAACTTCCTAGCTGTCATTACAATAGAAATGAAACATTTTCTCGAAAACAATTATGGATTTAATTTAAATGCCATATAGGAGATACACTATTAGATTCGTAAAGTTTTTGTTCACCTGATGATAATAAGAAATACTGTATCTTATAGACACAGGCCAAGTAGAAATGATCGGGACGAAATTGAAATACAAACTGCTGAGCCATTTATACCGGAACCCACACTTTCTGAAGTCGAAATTGCGATAGAAAATCTGAAAAAGTACAAGTCTCCAGGTATTGATCAAATTCCAGCAGAATTAATACAAGAGGGTGGAAGTGTATTACGTAGCGAAATTTATAAACCTGTACTTGCAATTTGGGAAAAGGAAATTGTACCAGAACAATGGAAAGAGTCCATAATTGTACCTATTTTTAAGAAGGGGGACAAGGCTAACTGTAGTATCTTTCGAGGAATATCACTTTTGTTGACGTCATACAAAATTTTGTCGAATATGCTTTTGAGAAGATTAACTCCATATGTAGATGAAATTATTGGAGATCATCAGTGTGGTTTCAGGCGTAATAGATCGACTATTGATCAGATTTTTTTGTATTCGACAGATATTGGAGAAAAATGGGAATATAAGGGTACAGTACATCAGTTATTCATAGATTTCAAAAAGGCATATGGCTCGGTTAAGAGAGAAGTTTTATATAACATTCTTATTGAATTTGGTATTCCCAAGAAACTAGTTCGATTAATTAAAACGTGTCTTAGTGAAACTTACAGCAGAGTCCGTATATGCCAGTTTCTATCTGATGCTTTTCCAATTCACTGCGGGCTAAAGCAGGGAGATGCACTATCACCTTTACTTTTTAACTTCGCTCTAAAATATGCCATTAGGAAAGTTCAGGATAACACAGAGGGTTTGGAATTGAACGGGGTTACATCAGCTTTTTGTTATGCGGATGACGTGAATATGCTAGGAGAAAATCCACAAACGATTAGGGAAAACGCGGAAATTCTACTTGAAGCACGTAAAGAGATAGGGTTGGAAGTAAATCCCGAAAAGATTAAGTATATGATTATGTCTCGTAATCAGAATATTGTACGAAATGGAACTATAAAAGTTGGAGATTTATACTTCGAAGAGGTGGAAAAATTCAAATATCTTGGAGCAACAGTAACAAATATAAATGACACTCGGGAGGAAATTAAACGCAGAATAAATATGGGAAATGCCTATTATTATTCGGTTGAGAAGCTTTTGTCATCTAGTCTGCTGTCAAAAAATCTGAAAGTTAGAATTTATAAAACAGTTATATTACCGGTTGTTCTGTATGGCTGTGAAACTTGGACTCTCACTTTGAGAGAGGAACATAGGTTAAGAGTGTTTGAGAATAAGGTGCTTAGGAAAATATTTGGGGCTAAAAGGGATGACGTTACAGGAGAATGGAGAAAGTTACACAACACAGAGCTGCATGCATTGTATTCTTCACCTGACATAATTAGGAACATTAAATCCAGACGTTTGCGATGGGCAGGGCATGTAGCACGTATGGACGAATCTCGAAATGCATATAGAGTGTTAGTTGGGAGGCCAGAGGGGAAAAGACTTTTGGGGAGGCCGAGACGTAGATGGGAAGATAATATTAAAATGGATTTGAGGTAGGTGGGATATGATGATAGAGTCTGGATTAATCTTGCTCAGGATAGGGACCAATGGCGGGCTTATGTGAGGGCGGCAATGAACCTCCGGGTTCCTTAAAAGCCAGTAAGTAAGTAAGTAAGTAAGTAAGTAAGTAAGTAAGTAAGTAAGTAAGTAAGTAAGTAAGTAAGTAAGTAAGTAAGTAAGTATCTTATTTCAAATTTGCTCCAGTAATGTTTTGTGACGTAGAATGACATTTTCAGAGTACAAATATTGTTTTTTTTTTTCTGAACATAAAAGGAGTATTTCTTTTGATGAAATGAAAAAATGTTGATTGTTATTTGTTATAATGAGGCTGGAATCATAATTGTATACTTTGTATGTTATTTTTATACATATGTGTGGGTAAATTATTTTAGTTTGGGTGTTACGAAGTTTATAATTACAAATTATTGTTTTTTTATATTATTCGCTTATTATTTTTTTGTTTTAAGGCCGTGGACTATTGAAGCACAAGTCTGGTTATCACCCAGCTGTACATGTTTGTCGTTCTAGTTCATTCACATTGAGAGCTTTGCTACTACTTTTCATTCGGTAGAAATATAGTCCAAACTCACACAACTTAATAGTTTCGGTACCAACTTCCTAGCTGTGATTATGATAATAAATGATTGACAGAATTTTAGTTTTGTCCTTCAAATGTAACATTGTAAAATTTCTTTGCAGAACAAAAAATGACATTTGTTGGGATCAAATTTCTGCACATTTAAAGGACAAAAGTAGAATTATTTAAATAATTTATTATTACACTATCTACCAAAAAGTAATTGGGCACTGTTTTTACCCTTTTAGAGCTTCGTGGTACCATCTCTTGTTGCTATAACAGTAGCCACCCTGTCAGGCATGCTCTCCACTAGTTTGCAACATGAGATTCAATTGGATAGTGGAAGTTGGCCCCATGTTTCGGCGGCTACTATGCAGTGGTATGCAGGCAATAATGTTCACCGGTTGGACTGGCCTGCACGGAGTCCTGATCTCAATCCCATTGAGCACCTTTGGGACGAATTGGACCGGCGATTGAGGTCTCGGGAGATGCGGCCAACTTCTACTGTCCAACTGAGTGCCATGTTGCAAGAGCAATGGTGACGCATTCCAGTGGATATCCTACACAAACTAGTGGAGAGCATGCCTGACAGGGTGGCTGCTGTTATAGGAACAAGAGGTGGTACCACGAGGTTCTAAGGGGGCAAAAACAGTGCCCAATTACTTTTTGGTAGATAGTGTATAATACACTGCTCTCTTAAATTGACTGAGCACATTGGGAATTATATCAATAGCTTTCCCAAAACATGCTATGAAATGTTTAATATAAAACAATTTTTATCTCGAAAATGAAGCAAAAGCGAGCAAAATTATATTAGACTTTTTTGTTTGAAATACCTCAAAGAATAACCCCTGAAATTAATGACATTACATACGGTTCATTCAGTATACAGGAACAGTTGGTCCCACTGCAATCTTTTTCAAAAAGAAAAGTAACTTGAGGAAGAAGATAATTTCCGCATGTGTGTTTCTGCAGTGCATGGACAGCCTAGAACGCAACAGAGCACTCTGAATCTTGAGATTGATTGTGACGTGTATTGGCAAACATGTCTACACAGCGTAGCGTTGCTCCATTAGTACAGTGCCGCTAAGTACAAGGCAATTGATTTCCTAATGACGTCATATTGCAACGGATGGGTACGTGAAGACATTATGTCTGTCAATTTTGGAAGTCAGTTCGCAGATTTGAGCTCTAAACAAGACGGGTAGATAAGAACAATGTTCAGGTAGATCGATAGAGTGAGTCAGATTATTTTAGCAAATTTAATAACTTGGAACAAGGACGCACAAAGTTTTGATAGAAGTTGTGGAATGCAGTGACCCAGTATCGTTGGTTTTTGAATACATTTTGATAAAATAAACTATATACAACATGAGTAAAAAATTGGCGGACATACGCTTCATCAAGAGAATGATCGCAAAAAATTGCGAAAATTTTCACTTTACACAAGTTTACAAAATTATGGATTAAAAATGATGATTTGCAACACTTTAAATATTGTTTACGGAGTATGAAGGGAAATATTGACTGTTACAAAGGGGACACATATTTCTTTATTATAAATTTTTTATGGCGCGTCCTCAGGTTGCGGATCGAGGAGACGGCCTCTAGATATGGAAGGTAGCTGTGAATATATTGAATAAGCAGTCGCGGACAGCCGATGAGGGGTGGTCCTCCAGCTTGGGGGTTGGGCGAAGGGCTAACAACCTATAACCGTAAAAAAACAGCTTGCTACGAATCCTTCAAATAAGCCTCGGAATGGGACTGATTCTCTGGCACGAAATCTGAACGTTAGAATTTATAAAACTGTTGTATTACCGGTTGTTCTGTATGGTTGTGAAACTTGGACTCTCGCTTTGAGAGAGGAACAGAGATTAAGGGTGTTTGAGAATAAGGTGCTTAGGAAAATATTTGGGGCTAAGAGGGATGAAGTTACAGGAGAATGGAGAAAGTTACACAACACAGAACTGCACGCATTGTATTCTTCACCTGACATAATTAGGAACATTAAATACAGACGTTTGAGATGGGCAGAGCATGTAGCACGTATGAGCGAATCCAGAAATGCATATAGAGTGTTAGTTGGGAGGCCGGAGGGAAAAGATCTTTAGGGAGGCCGAGAGGTAGATGGGAAGATAATATTAAAATGGATTTGAGGGAGGTGGGATATGATGATAGAGAATAGATTAATCTTGCTCAGGATAGGGACCAATGGCGGGCTTATGTGAGGACGGCAATGAACCTCCGGGTTCCTTAAAAACCAGTAAGTAAATAAGTAAGTATAAATATTCTACAAAAGCAATATTTGAAGAAATCATATTCTAGAGCAGTCTTTCTGACACTCGGCTTTTGAAAGTAGTCAATGTCTGACAGGCCTTTACAACATGTACACTAAAATATACTATTTACAGTATCGTAGAAAATGAAGACATACGTTGATCAAACATTATTTACAGTATTGTACACAGTTTACAAAATAAGTGGGCTATAGTATTATGAAATAAAATACGTTGCATTACACACACACACTCGTTCATTTAAAAACTCCAGTAATACTTAACAAAATCCCGAAAAGACAAAGTATATGATTATGTCTCGTGACGAGAATATTGTACGAAATGGAAATATAAAAATTGGAAATTTATCTTTTGAAGAGATGGAGAAGTTCAAATATCTTGGAGCAACAGTAACACATATAAATGACACCCGGGAGGAAATTAAACACAGAATAAATATGGGAAATGCCTGTTATTATTCGGTTGAGAAGCTTTTAGCATCCAGTCTGCTGTCAAAAAATCTCAAAGTTAGAATTTATAAAACAGTTACATTACAGGTTGTTCTTTATGGTTGTGAATCTTGGACTCTCACTTTGAGAGAGGAACATAGGTTAAGGGTGTTTGAGAATAAGGTGCTTAGGAAAATATTTGGGGCTAAGAGGGATGAAGTTACAGGAGAATGGAGAAAGTTACACAACACAGAACTACACGCATTGTATTCTTCACCTGAGATAATTAGGAACATTAAATACAGACGTTTGAGATGTAGCACGTAGGATGTAGCACGTATGGGCGAATCTAGAAATGCATATAGAATATTAGTTGGGAGGCCGGAGGGAAAAAGACCTTTGGGGAGGTCGAGACATAGATGGGAAGATAATATTAAAATGGATTCGAGGTAGGTGGAATATGATGATAGAGAATGGATTAATCTTGCTCAGGATAGGGACCAATGGCGGGCTTATGTGAGGGCGGCAATGAACCTCCGGGTTCCTTAAAAGCCAGTAAGTAAGTAATACTTAACCTTGTAGACTCTTGGAACAAGTCCACACCTGTGGAGTAACAGTTAGCGCGTCTGGCCGCGAAACCAGGTGGCCCAGGTTTGATTCCTGGTCGGGGCAAGTTACCTGGTTGAGGTTTTTTCTGGGATTTTCCCTCAACCCAATATGAGCAAGTGCTGGGTAACTTTCGGTGTTGGACCCCAGACTCATTTCACCGGTATTATCACCTTCATCTCATTCAGACGCTAAATAACCTAAGATGTTGAAAAACATTTTTTTTTTCTGAGAAAAGTATTCATTTGTTACTAATATAGTATTAGAGTTTTTTGTTGTACTCTAACCAAATAATAACCCGTTAAAATCTGTACAGTTATATTACTTCTATCCTGTGTCTGGAAAAGGTGTAGTTAATACTGAGCTTAGATATTAGTGCAGCGTTTTTTTACAAACTATTTGAACACTAGTTTTTTTTTATTTTAGTAGGTTATTTTACGACGCTTTATCAACATCTTTGGTTATTTAGCTTCTGAATGAGATGAAGGTGATAATGCCGGTGAAATGAGTCCGGGGTCCAGCACCGAAAGTTGCCCAGCATTTGCTCATATTGGGTTGAGGGAAAACCCCGGAAAAAACCTCAACCAGGTAACTTGCCCCGACCGGGAATCGAACCCGGGCCACCTGGTTTCGCGGCCAGACGCGCTAACCGTTACTCCACAGGTGTGGACTGAACACTAGTTACTCCAACGTATTCTCTGTACAGTAACAGAAGCGTAGTGTTTCTTCCCCTAGCAGACATAGCCCCACGCATTGGTAAATTTGTTTAAACGTTGCTCTGGCATGCTACCAATACTAATTCAAATGCCAATGGATGGGAGACATATGTACAGTTATAAATCTGCCTGGGAGATGTTGCTGTGTATCTGCTCATAAATTATTTACAACTATTGAATATATGCGCACTCCAAGACATTTGGAAGATGATGTCGCCAGCAGGAAGTGCCGACACACTTCTAGCCGAATGGTCTGCAGAAAGGAATTATATAATGCCAGCAAACAAGAGGGGACAGTAATTTATAATCACAGTTCCTGCAGTTTTGTTTCCTAATTTTATGAAACTTCTGCAGCCTTTGCAATATTCAGTTACTCTCTCCATAGTTCAGGGACAGTGTCCTGCTTTACCATGTTGTGTTCTGTTACTGGTGTTGAACTGAGTTCAACTGTATTCTGACTTAGTATTCTTACATTATTGCTTCATCGACATTATGACTATGTTCTGGTTTAAGTCATTATACTGTATTTTTATCGATATTTTAACTGTGTTTTGTTTTATCAAGACACTCTGTCTTTTTATCGATATATCTAATGACTAGATACATTGCTCCGCCGATTTAGTAGAAAGAAAGTAGCAAAACAGTACAACGTGGTCTGTTGTTGTGACGAGAATTCAAGCCTCCGCTTACCGATAAGGCATCATGTCTCAAACACGTTCATGTCTGAGTATTTCTGACAAAGTAAATATTATTCAACGCCTTGAAAACGGCGCAAGTATTAAGGATACTGCTGGAAAGTCTAAGGTAATATTTATTTATTATTTTATTTATTTTCTGATTTATTTATTTATTTATTTATTTATTTATTTATTTATCTATCTATGTAACAATTTATCTATTCATATGTTAGTAATTTATTCATCTATTCATGTATCTGCGTATTTATTTATTTATTCATTCATTTATTAGTTCATTTATTTACCTATTTATCAGTTTATCTATTTATCTGTCTTTATATTTATTTATTTAAATATTTTTCTTTTTATCTATTCATCCATTAATCTGTTTATTTATTTATTTATATATTTATTTATTTATTTATGTATTTACCTATTTATTTGTTAGTCTATCTATCTGTTTATATATTTATCTAGGTGTTTATAAATTTTCCTATTTACAGTAGAACTCCAATTATCCGGACCCCAATCATCCAGATCCCCAATTATCCGGATCGACTTAGCGCAAAATACAAAACTTAATACTGTACAGTAAATCATGAGAAGAACGGCGAGAGCGCAGGTCGTCGACCTTCACGTGCGCTATTCGAGATGTTCCAAGTAAAATAGAGAGGCCTATAGTTACTGTACAGAATTATGTACTTTACTAAAATAAATTTGTATACAACACTGTTTCTTAATTTTTTAGTTTTTATTTACTTTAACGTACAATTTTAATAGTACGGTACATAGTCTACATACGTATGTTTGCTTAGTTTTTATCATTAAAAATTGGGTTTTTTACTTTGTCAGACATCGTTTTTTCTTAATTATTCCTGAGCTCTATCCAATTATCCGGATCGGCCTGATGCTCAATTAGTTCGGATAATTGGAATCCTACTTATCTATTTTTCTATTTATCTATTTATTTATTTACAATATAATACGTCGTCTATATTAACGTTGTATCAGATCCACTTTATATAATGAATTAACAACTCTTAAATACCCAATCCCGCATGATCGATTTTTTATTGTCCATAATATTCCTTAACTTTGATGCTCTATCTAAACATGGCTCTTGCCGATTGTAGAGGACTTGCTCTGTGTGTTATATCTAATTTTGATGGCACTATAATGAGTGCTCAAAAATGTTACATTTCTTGGTTTGTATGTTGATGAATTTATTGGACTGAAATTAGTAAATAGATCCTGTAGCCAGAAAATAATTAACATAATCTTGAGAATTATATAATTTCTATATTTCATACCATGAGCGCGAAAAATCGTTGCTTTAGTGTGATTTTACACTCAGATATTTGAAGACGTTTTCACTGCAATTAATTTCTCTTCTTCACGTCGAGAATCTTGATTGGTTTTCGTTGCATTCATTAGTCACTCCGTGCATATGATTTCATTAAAATTCGCAATGAACCTTGAAATAAAAGTATCAGGTAAGGAACAATAGGAGAAAGGTAAAGAAAAAAATGAGAAGAAATGAAATGTGGAGAATGAATACTTACTTACAAATGGCTTTAAGAAACCCAGAGGTTCATTGCCGCCATCATAGCCCGCCATCGGTCTCTATCCTGAGAAAGATTAATCTAGTCTCTAGCATCATATCCCTCCTTCCTCAAATCCGTTTTAATTGTATCCTCCCATCTACGTCTCGGCCTCCATAAAGGGAGGCGATTATCTTACAACTAACTAACGATGAAACGCAAAATATCACGATTTCTTTTTTGAAATTAGTACGAAATTCTGTGGTCTCTAATCAATGATGTAAGTTAAATGTCGCAACTGATAAAGCGTAAAGTAACCAATTAAAAAAAGTTACTCCTCGACTGCAACACGGAGCAAGTAGCTCGAACAACTAAGGCACAGTAGTTGAACGGAGCACGATCCACGTTGTCTTCTAATGTACACAGTAGTTGGACTCTAGAGTACAGTTAACCTGAAATCACTCGCTTCTCTCCCATCAGGCAACAAGTTTCGCTCCCTGGTGATTAGTCTACAAAAGCTACAAACCATTATATTATTTGTATCGATCTCGGGAAACGTTCTGTGAAGGATTTTTCATGCTGAGGAAAGAGAATTTTCAAATCATTTTCGAACCACAGCTTACCGTTGTATTAATCTTTTCGGACATAGCGTTGAGCTATCGTGAGATCCAACGAGCGGTGGATTTCCCAGCCGCCCGAACACAAGGTCCCGAATGTTGTGGGAAGGTGTGGCGGGGAATACCGCCAGCAATCCACAGCCCATTTCGGTAAAGTTCGGATGTATTGGTCGTGTGTTATGTTCTTGTGACATTAGGTATGATCGAGTGTTAGTGTTCGAAAATGAAATGGCTTTCACTGTAGCACAGAGAATTTTCATTGTGGTGCATTTATTTAAAAAGAAAGGTTGCAAGAAACTGAAGCGACGTTTTACACAAGGGCATCCAGAAACACGAGTTCCTTTACAATAGTACGCCTATAAACTTCTTAATAAGTGGCGATCTTACGGTATCTGTGTGTACTAAAAAAAAAAGGATTGTTGTGAATAAAAAAATTACGGACAAAAGGTTAATGCCATTCGAGTGCAGTTCTTTATCTCAAGCTGTGAGAAATGTGTGGAAGTGAAGGACGGCCATTTTGAGCAATAAATTTAAATTTGGTACATAGCCTAATATAATGATTCATTGATTTATTATTTATTTCGTGTATTCCTTTATTATTAATTAATTTATTATCCATTGCTTTACTTATTTACCAGTTTAATAGAATATCGAGTATATTATTTTGGACGAGCAGTGACAAAACCGGATGGTTGACGGTAGATTCCACTTTCTGTTGGATCGCCCTGTATAATAATAATAATAATAATAATAATAATAATAATAATAATAATAGATAATAATAACAATAATAATAAAAATAATAATCGTAATAATATTGTGACAGCGACGTGAGATTCGAACTCACGACCAGCGTCCCGCAAGAGAGCAGGTCGCGCGTGAGTCGACACGGGCTCCACGGAGAGAAGAGAGGGGAACGGGCGACGCGGCGAGGGGAGGTTGCGCGCGCATCTTCTGCTTGCCTAGAGAGGCCGAGAAGTCCGTCGAAGTGGAAAAAAACTCGAACTTTCCAGGCTACGTCGCTGTGGTTATAAAAGAAGAAACGCGAGTGAACTCGGACAGTGATTCATTCAGCCCGTCAGTAAGGCAGTGTTGTTAAAGTAAGTCAGTCAGTCAGTAAGCCAGTCTTGTGTAGCAGTGAAGCCAGCTTCGAGACCAGAGCGCGACTTGAGTTGTGTCCGTAACTGTGGAGCCTGAAGCCCGGAGTTCGA
This sequence comes from Periplaneta americana, assembly GCF_040183065.1. Lineage (NCBI taxonomy): Eukaryota > Metazoa > Arthropoda > Insecta > Blattodea > Blattidae > Periplaneta > Periplaneta americana. The sequence goes on along the minus strand of NC_091123.1, from coordinate 32,798,329 downwards.
GTGCAGTGGACCGCAGTTAGGGGACCCGAGTTCGAAGTTCAGCGGATCTTCTCTGAAGGTCTGTGGTTCGAGATTCTGTGAACGCGAGTGACTGAGCTAGAAGAACTAGCCAAGACAAACGAGCTGTGAACTGAGAACTGACCGTTGTGTTGTAAATAGTGCTTTGTAAATATTAGTTAAGATTAACAGTTCATTATTGTTCGTAATAGTCCAAGTATTTACTTGTCATTGTCGTCCATGGAGTGCACTAACGAATACTGTGTTACTGTGTAGAAAGTGAAGAGTTATTGTTGAGATAATAAAATTACATTGTTGTTCAGTTTAAAATTTACAATATAGTATTACTTTTTGATTAATTATAGAATTTAATTGGAAGGTATTACCACAGTCTAGTATTATATGCAGTCACGAAGCTCAATACGTAGTAAATATGTATCCATAGATGGTTGCTAACCACTAGGATCGCTAATATCGCCTCATTACAGATAATGCGAAATAGTACTGACACAGTCTATTGTTCCTAGCACCCTCACAACTAAAGCTTGTGACTGTATATACTAGACTGTGGTATTACCATATTTTCCAACATTTCAGAAATTCCTCTCCGATTTTTTTTCTTCTTTTTTTTCTTTTTTAATTCTGAAGCTTTTTATTTTTACCACTACCACTACAACTAACGCCTCTGTCGCCGTGACCGATATCACCATGATTATCATCATTATAACACCATCGCCATGCTCACTACCTCCGTAGCGGTGAAAATGTCAAACTGTGAAACGAACGGGTCCGGGTTCAAATCCTGGTTAGAACAAGAAGTAACCTGGCTGATATTTTTCTGGGGTTTTCCCTCAACCCATTAAGAGCAAATTCTGAGTAACTTTCAGCGCTGAACCTCGAACTCATTTCGCTGGCTTATTACCTTTACTTCATTAATAATAATAATAATAATAATAATAATAATAATAATAATAATAATAATAATAATCATCATCATCATCATCCGTGGCGCTACAGTCCGTGAAGGGCCTAGACCGACCAGCCGGCTGCTGGCCTCACGTCCACATGCCGAAGCAGAGGTGGACGATCATCCAACCAGAATGGAAGTATCGTGTGGTTAGCACGATGATCCCCCCAGCCGTTCTAGCTGGTATTCGCAACCGGATTTCGCTACCTATCGTAGCTCCCCAAGTGCACCACGATGCTGGGTGGGCACCGGTCCCATACACTGGCCGAAATTTCATGAGAAAATTTCTTCCCCCATGAGGACTCGGACCAGCGCGCATTCCGTAACGCGAGTCCTAGGCTGGATGCCTTAGACCGCGACGCCACGGCGTGGGACCTAGTTAACCATAGCAATTGATAAAGATCACCGACGTATCTCAATCGGCTGAGGCGCTTGCCTGCCGGCCAAGAGTTACGCTCAGGCGTGAGTTCGATTCCCTCTTGGGCTGGTTACCTGGTTTGGTTTTTCTTAGGTTTCCCGAACCGTAAGACGAATGTCAGGTAATCTGTGGCGAATCCTCGGCCTCATCTCGACAAATACCACCTCTCTGTCATCAATCTCATTGATTCTAAATGATTTTCGTCGTTAAATAACCAAGTAAAAAAAGTTGATAAAGCGGTCGTAAAACAAACCAATAAGAAAACAACTATCGTAACCATTTCTTCAGCGCTCCTCAGGATTATTATTATTATTATTATTATTATTATTATTATTATTATTATTATTATTATTATTATTGTCTTGTTATTAATAAAACATCTATTTTTTTTTCGTTGTTGGTAACTCTATAGCATAAATTAGTGCTTTACGGTTGTGCTAACTGATGGAGATACCTATCACCAATGTGACACTGAAATTTGTGTTCAGGTTACTGCCCAGCGACAGTTCTGATATGTTGTACTTTATAGTTTTGAAGATTGGCTAATTAATATTAACCCGGCACACTCACAATCATACAAATTTCCAGACTCTAGACACCCAGACAATTTTTCTTCTTCAAGAAAAATTCACTGAGCCCGGGAATTGAACCCGGGACCTCCAGATCTGTAAACCAACATGCTGACGAACAAACCACGGAGATTAACATCTAATTGAAAATTGCTTTCATATTTTCCACATTTGCAAAAAGATACCATAGATTTCCTGGTGATTTTTAAAAATTCCTGAAGTTGTTACAAAGACCGCCGTTATTGTTACCACCACCACCACCACCACCACCACCACCACCACCCACCCCCACCATCTCACAACACTTTTAATCACAAACTGCGACGAGGCCGCGGTATTGTATTCAGTCTTCGTGTGACTGTTGCAGAGTAATCCTTAATATTCACAATCCGTAGAGTAGCCAGGAAGTAACATTCACAAGTGGAACTGTGCATATTTTTGTAAGCATAAAACAGAAATAAATCTGAGCATATCTGCAGAAAAATATTGTAAATGCGAGGCTGTTCCCTTATTCTACTTCCTGATCGATTTATAACTGACAGCCGTGACATGACAGCCAGTGGTGTCATGATTGACAGAAGAGATCGGAAAATCTCGAGTGAAGCTTCGTGTGTTCCGATCACATCGGAGTCAGACACGTAGAGAAATCAGGAATATTGACCTGTGATGAGAGCTTCTTCGGGCCCAGAATCCTGTCAAGTTTCCGAGCAAAAGTGTTCAGTTACGCACATAATATCTGATAGTCTATGTAGTGACAAGCAAAATGTGAAATTCCACATTCTAAACTATCCTGCTATCGGTGTGGATAGTTTATATTACTTACTGGCTTTTAAGGAACCCGGAGGTTCATTGCCGCCCTCACATAAGCCCGCCATTGGTCCCTATTCTGAGCAAGATTAGTCCATCCTCTATCATCACATCCCACCTCCCTCAAATCCATTTTAATATTATCTTCCCATCTACGTCTCGGCCTCCCTAAGGGTCTTTTTCCCTCCGGCCTCCCAACTAACACTCTATATGCATTTCTGGATTCGCCCATAAGTGCTACATGCCCTGCCCATCTCTAACGTCTAGATTTAATGTTCCTAATTATGTTAGGTGAAGAATACAATGCGTGCAGTTCTGTGTTGTGTAACTTTCTCCATTCTCCTGTAACTTCATCCCTCTTAGCCCCAAATATTTTCCTAAGCACCTTATTCTCAAATATCCTTAACCTATGTTCCTCTCTCAAAGTGAGAGTCCAAGTTTCACAACCATGCAGAACAACCGGTAATATAAATGTTTTATAAATTCTAACTTTCAGATTTTTTGACAGCAGACTAGATGATAAAAGCTTCTCAACCGAATAATAATAACAGGCATTTCCCATATTTATTCTGTGTTTAATTTCCTCCCGAGTATCGTTTATATTTGTTACTGTTGCTCCAAGATATTTGAACTTCTCCACCTCTTCAAAAGATAAATTTCCAATTTTTATATTTCCTTTTCGTACAATATTCTCTCACGAGACATAATCATATACTTTGTCTTTTCGGGATTTACTTCCAAACCTATCTCTTTACTTGCTTCCAGTAAAATTCCCGTGTTTTCCCTAATCGTTTGTGGATTTTCTCCTAACATATTCACATCATCCGCATAGACAAGCAGCTGATGTAACCCGTTCAATTCCAAACCCTCTCTGTTATCCTGGACTTTCCTAATGGCATACTCTAGAGCAAAGTTAGAAAGTAAAAGTGATAGTGCACCTCCTTGCTAGTTTATATTGTATTATATTAACTTGTATTCATTTTAAATTTACTAGCAATAAAATAAATGAATATGCAAAATATGGCCACCCCTGTTGGTATTGGTTCGAGACCCGAACGCAACAAATTGTGATATATTGCGGTAGTATGTTCACGACAGTTCATTTCATGAAGACCACGCCGAGCGCTTCCTCCTCTGCTCGTGTTTATCTAGTCACGCCAAGACAGACTGCATCCAATTTGAAACTGCAAACGCCTCAGTGCGTCTTGAGAACGTTTTTCTTTCTTAAAATTGAATTTTAAAATAAAAGGATTATGCGTGTTGCTTTTGTCGTGGACAGTTCTCATGCCAGCCACAGGGAAGATGAGCAATGTGATGCCACAAGATAATCTGGAGTCGCCCCTCCCATTTTCAAGGCGGTGGGTGGACTATCAAAGAATTACAGCATGACTTCTCACATGAAAGACTTATACTTTGTGAATACGTATAGTACAGTTCGTTTGAAAAAAATCGGAATTCAGTTGCATCTCTAGAAATATTGAGACCAAAAGTCAGCAAAGCTTCAAGAAATTCATTAGACGATAAGAAATATAGCTGTAGCCTTTATGTAGGCCTATATATAGGGGAGAGTCGGGTAATGTCGTACAGTGCGTTTCTTTCATCTACCACCATATGGTAGTACCTGAATGACATGGTTACGTTTCTCTATGCGACATCACAGAAACGTAACCATGTCAATCAGGTACTACCATCGTGTGGTAGATGAAAGACACTCACTGTCCGATATTACCCGATGTCCGATACTACCCGACTCTCCCCTATATATATATATATATATATATATATATATATATATATAAATGTTAAATGTTATATTTTATTTAACGACGCTTGCAACTGCAGAGGTTATATCAGCGTCGCCGGATATGCCGGAATTTTGTCCCGCAGGAGTTCTTTTACATGCCAGTAAATCTACTGACTTGAGCCTGTCGCATTTAAGCACACTTAAATGCCATCGACCTGGCCCGGGATCGAACCCGCAACCTTGGGCATAGAAGGCCAGCGCTATACCAACTCGCCAACCAGGTCGACTATATATATATATATATATATATATATATATACATATATATATATAGTCGACCAATTAAACTTGTTATTCAAATACAGTAAGCCTACTTATATTGTGATACAAGTGTGGTAAGTGCATTGTAACCGCAGGAGTTCTTTTACATGCCAGTAAATCTACTGAGTTGAGCCTGTCGCATTTAAGCACACTTAAATGCCATCGACCTGGCCCGGGATCGAACCCGCAACCTTGGGCATAGAAGGCCAGCGCTATACCAACTCGCCAACCAGGTCGACTATATATATATATATATATATATATATATATACATATATATATATATATAGTCGACCAATTAAACTTGTTATTCAAATACAGTAAGCCTACTTATATTGTGATACAAGTGTGGTAAGTGCATTGTAACCGAATCGAGCAAAAGTTACAAAAGACGAAACGAAGTCGAGTCTCTCTTCCATTTCTAAGATCTTGTTATGCACGTAGCACAAGTTTATTGCGTATTAGCCTACTATGTACGATGATGTTTTTAGCATTGCAAATAGTGTATACATTTTACAACACTTTTTGCATTGAAAATACAGAGTGATAGTATATTACGTTACAAAATCGAGGAAAAGTTTGAAAAACGATCAGAGCGAGTTTTTCAATTTCCGAGATTGTATACAATACAAACGTGTATTGTTGTATTGTACAACATCTTTTGCGCGATCATATTTTTAAAATTACAAATACAATAATTTTGCATTGAAAATTTGGAGCAATATTATTCCAAAGCCTTCGCAAAAACTGCACTCTAATGGTAACTAAGTAACGATAAGTGCACTGTAATGGGTCTATTTCAGTATAGTTTTATGTTATGAAGAAAAATGTTTCCCTAACAACAAGTTTCTGTATGGGAATTCTAACTTTCAAGGCCTAAAACAATAGCTGTATGTACAGCAAAAAACACGATCGTGCAAAAAGTTGTTTTTCAAAGGCTTGACGTATTGTTTCATGTAGGTCAATAGGCAGTGCCGAATTTTTTATATTAGCGATAAACGCGAAATATGGCGGGAACATTCACCAAGAAGTATATGCTGGTTTTATCATAGTTTGTAACTGATTTATGACAGTAAATTGGCTATTTCTGGGGGGGGGGGAACATTTCTGTGATAAAAACGAAAAATGGAAATGTTTATAAATTATTTTAAAGATATAGAGCATATGTTTTGAAGCTATTAGCTACAAAAGGAAAGGAAGACAAACTATTTGGGAATTCTATTATTTTCTTTAATGGCCTACAGGACCATACATGAAAGAGTTTTTGTGTAACAGAATTAAGTAATGATAAGGCTTATTTACAAATGATAGAATTATTATTATTATTATTATTATTATTATTATTATTATCATCATCATTATTATTATTATTATTATTATTATTAACAGCTTTTATTTCGCTATGAATGTTGCAAATATAATGTCGTGTATAAGATTATTGCTAATTAAGATTATGTAGGCTTCTGAGTATGACATTATGTTGCAAAGAAAAATATCACGAAATTACTGTCATATTTTTAACCATAAGTACAACATTTTATTAATTTTTCACGAAAATTTTGAAAAATGTTCACCAAAGAGACCTGCCCTTGACAATAGGTAATTAAGTAACCCCAAGAAAAGAGTCTGTTGATGTTCCGCATTTTTGGTCCGGTGCTGTGGATTGAATTCGGCGTAGCTCAGTGGTCAGAGCGCTTGGTACGTAGAACCAAGGACCCGGGTTCGATCCCAGGCACCGGAGCGAATTCTTCTCCTCAAATATTAATTTTCAATATTACAGATATTATTCTGTAGGACAAATTAATAAATCTATAATATTTGTAAGTAAGTTAAGCGAAACTAAAGCTTTTTGAAATAGAATGCCTTTAGCCGAGCGAAAAACTTTTCTTTTCTCTCTCTCAACTGCACATCGTATAATTATGTTAATGGTTAATTATACAATTGTTTGTTTTCTCCAGAATACAAAGAGGATAATTTTGCAATGCTGCAAAAATTAATGCAAATATTCTCATTGAAACCGGTGCTTTTCGGCTTACGAATATAGACAAAATTATTTTCGATTTGCCATCTATCCGCCTATACCACTATCCATCTCTTTCTATACAGCAATTCCTCCGAAACTATTAGGCAGATTTTCTTGACATTAATTATCTCAAGATTCAAGTCAGCCACGAACTTTGATAGTCGAAACGATTCACACATCTATATGGCGCCAATAAGTTGTTTGGAATTGTAACGAATAATATATGTCATTACAGAGCATTGGATTCATTTGAAAATTAATACCATGCAGTTAAGCGCTTTAGGATTAGGGGAGAGTCGGGTAGTATCGGACATCGGGTAATATCGGACAGTGCGTTTCTTTCATCTACCACACGATGATAGTACCTGATTGACATGGTTACGTTTCTGTGATGTCGCATAGAGAAACGTAGCCATGTCATTCAGGTACTACCATACCACTGTCCGATATTACCCGATGTCCGATACTACCCGACTCTCCCCTAAGACTATGTTAAATTAACTATGTCTGTCTTTATACTCCTCGCATTTATTAATCAACCCCATTTGTGTACGAAAAGTAATGAATTCATTATGTCAGATTCATTTGTTTCCTCTTTATGGTTATCTCGGCTGGATTCTAAAGTACTTTGTTATAAATGTAACATAATTTTAGTCATCCAAGACCTATTGTAATTAATGACGTCACCATAGTAACAAATATTGCGACCAGATTTGTCGAATGTTAAGCACATAAACGTTTCATGTTAAAAGAATTACGATACATAAAATGGTACCTATGCACAGTTAGTATATCGATCATCTCTGGTGTAGTGTGAGTTTTATGTCACTTATATTTATTAATTGGTTGGATGATCGTCCACCTCTGCTTCGGCATGTGGGCGTGAGACCAGCAGCCGGCTGGTCGGTCTTGGTCCTTCATTGGCTGTAGCGCCACGGATTTACTTTTTTATATTTATTCATTAGGTTATTGGATATATTAATCATATAAATCTCGGTATTCTTTTCGATTGCTGTGTAATATACGGTACAGGAATTCAAAATTAGCTTCAATCTGAATTCCACCTTTAATTAGTGACTGGATTAAACAAAGTGAGGCCTATACGTACTCGTAGATTTAGCGTTTTATTCCCTATTCTCGTGTGCATATGTATGTCCATAATCTGTTCTCTTCCTTATTGATCTTGTGCTCCTCTGTAATCTTGTTTCTCCGGATATCCTTGTCTATCCGCATTTCTACAACTCTACTGTTCTCTCTTTCCCTCGTGCGAGATTTAGTGTGCAGGCCTTAAAATCGCTACTGCCAAGAAACACCCTGCTGTTGATGTTATTACAACGCATGCTACGCCCATCACCGCATCCTAAATCGCACAAAGCAGACCAGAATAACCCCATATTCTTACTATTGTAGTAATGAATGCTTATGTCGTAATGAAAGACTGCGAAGTTTTGATGATCGTCTCGCTCATGTGCCAATACACCAATGAAGTGTAAGCATCCAACGAGTTTTAACCAATGAAAACCAACTGCAAACTTGTCGAAACAATCTTATCGCACCTGATGCGCATTTGTTTAATATCTTGTCCCACCTGATGTTCAGATGCTAAATATTTTCTTTGTTTCCGTAATAATACTGTGGATCATGATATTGCGTGATGGCCGTGTTAGCAATTAATGTAAGTATTAATTAATATTTTATCCACTTTGATTATGTAATATGAACTTTAAATCACTAATAAAATCTTATAAATACATTAATAACGCAACAAGTTACGTAATGATACTTCTATTACGCTACTAGTTATATAATCATACTGCTATTACCTAACTTGTTGTGTAATGTGAACCACACATAAAATTAAATTGAATGAAATTGATTTTATTTATTATAAATATTAACAACATATGTTCACAGTTTGGTACTAAACATTCAATTACAGAATCTGCAGCATTTTCAATATCTGAATCCTCGTTTGAACTCATTTTAACAATGCTTGTTTATTTCTTCTAGTAGGCCTACTGCTGTTCTTCTGTTATAAACAAAAATCTCTCGTGTTCGATACTAATAGAAGAACATAAACGAATCGCCTGTCACAGAAAGAAACTAATAATAGTCTAATAATAATAATAATAATAATAATAAACATCTCTCCACAAAAGACACGTTTAAGCCCATATAAGCTTGTTAATGTGCATGAAAATTATTTTTATATTTAAGTATTATGTTCCTATTTTTGTCATTGTTTCATTATGTATTTTACATTTGATAGTGTGGAAGAGAAGGCCTCATGGTCTTAACTCTACCAGAATAAATAAATAAATTAGGGAAAATAATTCAATTACTTTTGTTAAAAAATTAATTTATATCAAGGTGGATAAAACGTTGTAGTATGATATACTTATCGTAACTTCATATTACAATATTCGACTGGTTATAAAACTCGGCCCACGGCCTCGTTTGACAGGTTTCCAACCTCGTATTGTAATATGAAACGTTACAATACTCATATCGTAAATAACTATTAATTTATAATATTTTCATTTTCACAGAGTAAAGTTCCTTTCAGTTAACAATTAAGTGATGGATGAGAAAGGATGTGAATGTGTTGAAAAACATGTGTGTTACATGGCGAGCTTGATCATTCATTCATTTATAGTTTTCTGCCTAAGGGAAGGTCTTTCACTGCAAACCCAGCATTCTCCAATCTTTCCTATTTTCTATCTTCCTCTTAGTCTCCGCATATGATCCAGATATATTAATGTCATCTATCATCTATCTTCTTCTGTCCCGAACTCTTCTCCCGTTCACCATCCCTTCCAGTACATCCTTTAGTAGGCAGTTTCTTCTCAATCAGTGACCCAACCAATTCCTTTTCCTCTTCCTGATCAGTTTCAGCATCATCCACTCTTTCCAACACAGCTTCATTTCTTAGTCTATCTATCCAATTCACACTCTTCATTCTTCTCCATATCCACATTCCAAATGCTTCTATTTGCTTCGTAATGTTCATGTTTCTGCCCCAGACAATGCCACACTCCATACAAAGCACATCACTAGTCTCGTCCTTAGTTCTTTTTCCAGAGGTCTGCAGAAGATGCTCCTTTTTCTAATAAAAGCCTCCTTTGCCATTGCTATCCCTCTTTTGACTTCCTGGCAGCAGCTCATATTACTGCTAACCGTACACCCCAAGTATTTGAACCTGTTCACTTGCTCTACAGCCTCATTTAGAATTCGCATGCACGAGCCTTATACAGGGACATCATTTTATTTTTACTAACATTTTTAATATTAACCTGTCTATACCTTTAGAGAACCGGAAACACCGCTTGCTCCCCCCTCCAAGACTGGAGTTCGATGATACTGGCGTAAAACACAAATCACTCTACTAGGTATAGGATGGAAGAAAAGTAGTTCATCCATTTACGTAAACTAGGAAATATCGCGATTTTGAGTTTGATAATTTTCATTAGGTTTTTCTTTAATCAAAGTACAGTACTGTATTAAGAATAAGTGTTTTTACTCACGAAGTGAGTTATCCATGCGAACGTATTCATTATGCAGTGTATACTGTCTACAGCACATTAGCGTACAATATAGTGAAAGAAGTTAAATTGAAAAATAATCATAATATGAATATTTAAACACAATTTTGAAAATGGTGGCCGTTCATTTCGATACAGGCTTCAGTTCTTTTGTGCATATTATCGCAATATAGACTATTGCATCCAATTCCAATTGCCAGTTTCGTCCTTCGTACTAGTAACTCATGTTGAAATAATTCTGTACCTACTCTACGTACTGTAAATTCAATCTTCACTTCTGCCCGACCCGAAAATATAAAATTACTCAGACATGCTATCTACTGTCCGTCAAGTGGTTATGCCGCAGGATTGTAGAAAGGGAGGAAATCACGTGACAGTTAATTACTTAACGAGGCCCTTTTATTTTAAGTTAAATTAAACAGCTGTATAATATTACGTAAACGTCCAATTCCTAAGAGAAATTAATGTTTTCAGAAAAGAGCTAAGACAGCCCAGCTTTTACAGAGGGGCGAGCAGAAGCAGGTGGGGGAAATCAGGATGCGACGTAGGCAAACGGACAGTACCTGTGCGAAAATATGATTCAATATTGAAAGCTCTTTCGTCACTGGAAAACGCGAACATATTTCTGGAACGTACTCTACTCAGTAACTCAGTACTGCTTACTATCTGCGGTCTTGGTTCTGTGTGGAGTTGGAACTTCCTTAGTAGAAGGGGTGGGAGTGAAGTACATTCAAAAACTCAGGTACAATAAAAATTGAAGTAAAAATAAAATGATGTCCCTGTATAATATAATAATTATATTATTCACTTTTATTATTATTTACTTTATTTTATTTGCTCTTTCACGAACATGGAGTGAAATCAAATTTGTATTTCATAATGCGTTCGTGAGGGGAGAAGTGTTGTAGTGGTAGGCCTATATCACTTCAAGAACATCGTCATCAAACTTACAACATTAGGTCTATATTATTATTGTGAGTCTGTGAACTTATTTTCAGGAGGGGAGAAATAAGTATGTCATATCGGCTCAATAAACTGTAATGGCATGCTCAAAACGAAAATTTCATCTGAGGATTTCAGAGAAACAGATAACGTACTATTTTACAAACTGCATACTTATAAAAATATACGAAGAGGTCAACTTTGCTGTATTTTATTTGGAATAAAACCTGACGTGGACGGAGTTGTGAGTCACAGCAAGGATTGAGCAATACGAGGGGCAGACACCTGAACGACAGCTTGCGTGTTGTCAGAGTGGTAAATCCGCTGACTCCTGGCCATTGACCCTCTAGGTTACGTACAACAACAAACCACAATGTGGACCATATCTTTTAAGCTTAAAAATTAAATAAAATGCTGTTGATTGTGGAGTCAAAAAACTGGTGCAGAAATCCCTCATCTCAAGCAATGTCAATATTCTCTATTCAGAATTCCTCCTACTGTACTGGGTGTTCATTTCAAAGTGTGTCATGACGTCACTGTTGTGAGTCAGCGATTTGAAGCGAGTTTCAGCTTTTATGTCAGAGAAGTTGCATATTAATCAAGGCGTTCAATCTGAACTTGAGAACGTGTACTGTATAACTTGAACGTCGTAACAACAGATGGCGGTCTGTACAGTCTGTGTGCTACCATAACCTCTTTCGAACTGTGTTTTGCGCGGGCAAGTCGTACGCAGGGTATTTGTTATCATCCGTTGCATACCGCAACATTCCACAACACAAATCAAATGCTCCGTGTCCATGTTGACCGTCGAAGTTAATGTCAACAAATACGTAAGTAATCGTCTTAACCCTCTCGCCATATCCCGACAGTAAGAAAAAAAACTCACCTTAGTACGTGTTTCCAAACAGTTCACATTCCTGCCACTGCCGGCGTTACCGCACGTATCGGTACGTACTTCCAGAGTCCGTGGGTATCCACGGACACTGCGTACTTCAGAATGAACGCCGTACTTGCCAGGCAACTTTTTTCGCATTTAGGTAATACGCCTCTGCGGAAATGTAGGAAGATTGAATTCTCTAGGTTCATCGGCTAGCCACATGACGGCATACAGCGAGCCATGACACACTTTGAACTGAACACGCAGTATCTCCAGTACATTTTTTGTCATGATTCTTTTTTTAGGCGGCGTTTAAGGGTACGGTAAGGAATCCCGTATGCTTGCGATATTCTAAAACAGTTCATACCCTCTGTTATAATATGTTCCATCGCGAGTTGAAGACTGTCCTCAATCCACTGATTTCTATCAGAGGATTTTACGTAATGTTTACACATTCCCTGCAATAAAACAAAAAATAAAACTCTTGCAACAAGTTGCCATTTTACACCGAAAAAAAGTGATCATCTTCCCAAGTATCTGGGTAAGATGTCTAGTGCTGTGACGCAACCTAAGATGACGAAACAAGGTCGTTGGTTGTTAACAATACAAACTTTAGAACCTTTACTACAATATCCATTACAAAGGTTTGACAGTTATTAAGAATTCAAGGATGTATTAAAATTTTAACATATCTTACCTTTACAAGTATTTTATAGCAGAAAAATTAGTTGTTTTCTTGCTTTTCTTCTTCTCACAAAAAGAACACGTGGCAAAATGAGTTAGCTTCCATTCTACATACATTCAACTGTCTCAGTGATCATGGAGACATGCGCGTGGCGTTCTCTCGTGGAAGAATGTGAAACTACAAAGAAATAAGCATCTTCCCTCGATAGTCATCTCCTCCCGATTCACTCTATTTTTCTCCAAGAAATACGGATATAAGTCTAGACCATCAGTCTTTTACGCAGATGGTCCGGGTTTGATTCCCGGTTAGACTAAGCTCTTTCATTGAAAATTTTGTTGTGATACTTGTGTCGGACAAGGTCGCAGATAGGGCTTTCCTCGGGGTCCTTCCGTTTTCCCATGTTAGGCATCAAAATCATTCCATTCTATTACCAATCATAACAGTCGCCAATCGTCGGCTAGCGTCGCGACGCAGGGAAAGGACAACCCAGGAACGAGAAGAGTTGCGGTTGCCTGCTCGAAACATGGATATTCAGCGAATCTTAGCCTAGTCAGCTAGTGCAGGTTGGAAATGCGCTCAGGTGTGGGTTTACTACAATATATCAGTAATGGTCGCAGTGCTGAGTCATAATGACCCTCGCCGCGTATGTGGCCCAAGCCCTAGCGAGCTAGCCTTCCATCCAGGCGGCCCTGGTTCGATTCCCGACCCAGGTCGTGATGGAACTTGTGATGGACAAAGCAGACGTAGAGGTTTTTTCTACTCCTGAAAAAATATATATATATTTTGAAAATGACCGGTTTTGTCCGCAACCTCCACAGTTAAGTACTTTAGAATAATTAAATTATGTTAAATTAACTATTTATGTCTTTATTTTCCCCGCATTTATTAGTCGCCCCTATTTTTATACGAATAATAATGAATTCATTATGTTTTATTATGGTTAACTGGATTCAAAGCTACTTTGTTTTAAACATTTCATAATTTTATACATGTAAACCATATGTGATTAATGATATCGCCCCATTAAAGGCTGGATCCACCAGGAATGAGAGCTAGAACGAGGACGTGAAGCGAAGAACGTGAACGTGAAGATTTTTTATTTACAGTAAACCGAGAACGGAAACGGCTATACATATCGATATGTATGTCAATAACGATATATAAAGTCGATATTACGCATTCTGATGTTGTGTATACTTGACCAATGGCATTCTCTCATGAGTACAAGCCAGCCAACATAAACACAGGTAAACCAACTTCGAAATTTAAGACACGAAATATTTAAGAATTAAATTATGGTGGTAGTCTGGTCACATATACAAGTAGCATATATGGATAGTGATTCTACTGAATTTCTGGGTTAGTTACAAACAGTGAATGGACAAGAAATTATGTCACGGCCTCCTTGCTACAAAATATACGACGACCAAATAGATTTTTGATGACTTACTTACTTACTGCCTTTTAAGGAACCCGGAGGTTCATTGCCGCTCTCACATAGGCCCGCCATTGGTCCCTATCCTGAGCAAGATTAATCCATTCTCTATCATCATATCCCACCTCCCTCAAATCCATTTTAATATTATCTTCCCATCTACATCTCGGCCTCCCTAAAGGTATTTTTCCCTCCGGCCTCCCAACTAACATTCTATATGCACTTCTGGATTCGCCTTACGTGCTACATGCTCTGCCCATCTCAAACGTCTGGATTTAATGTTCCTAATTATGTCAGGTGAAGAATACAATGCGTGCAGTTCTGTGTTGTGTAACTTTCTCCATTCTCCTGTAACTTCATCCCTCTTAGCCCCAAATATTTTCCTAAGCACCTTATTCTCAAACACCCTTAACCTATGTTCCTCTCTCAAAGTGAGAGTCCAAGTTTCACAACCATAAAGAACAACCGGTAATGTAACTGTTTTATAAATTCTAACATTCAGATTTTTTGACAGCAGACTGGATGATAAAAACTTCTCAACCGAATAATAACAGGCATTTCGCATATTTATTCTGTGTTTAATTTCCTCCCGAGTATCATTTATATTAGTTACTGTTGCTCCAAGATATTTGAACTTCTCCACCTCTTCAAAAGATAAATTTCCAATCTTTATATTTCCATTTCGTACAATATTCCCGTCACGACAACAGAATAAATCTAGTAGACTGTGATCTGAAACGAGAACGGCAAACTTAAAACTTGGCCAACTTCCCGTTCCCGTTCCCGGACTCCGGCAAGCTTCTCGTTAATTGTGAATGCTCACATTTAAATATATTTATTTTAAAAACATTTCAGTTCTCGTTCTCGTTGTCGTTTCCGTTCCCGGTTTATTGTAAACTAACCTTAACAGAAAATGTGATTAGATTTCTCGAATGAGAACCGCATAGAAGTATCACGTTAAAAAAAAGAGTCGAAATTAAAATTGTAGAAGGGTGGTCTGATCTCTAAAAAGGAGCAAATGGTACTTTTCTTATCCAGACTTCAGTTGTTCTCTCTATGGCCGGCTTCAATGCTTCTGTCGACAGCACTTACTCGTCACATGTCAGAGATGTTGTATCAGCTTCTTTATAGAAGGTCGTAGTGTTGAGTTCCTGGAAAAATACCAAATGATGTTGTAAAATAACCATAATAGGAATCCATAGCCTAGTTTACGTGTTGAAACTACATCAAAACTCCAGTATTGACTAATGGCTCAGCCAACTAGGTCAGTGTTCCGTTAACCTATTTTCACGTCGTAACCTGCACAGAACAATGCAGCACACTAAAGAAGCTCGACAGCAGCAAATGCATACGAAATTCAGCATTTCTTATACGAGGTGCATCGGCAGCAGCAGCAGTAACAGGGTTAAGACCAAGTCGGTCTGTTTCATTCCTAGACTTTGGTCATTCCAACGTCTTTCAGAGTGCACTGGTCTTCTTTGCCCTTTTAACAGTGATTCTTGGACATTTTTATAGTGAAGTTTCTTTCCTTTAGGACAGTGGTTTCCAAAGTTTTTGAAGGGACGACCCATTTTTCAGCGAGACTTCTGATTGCGGTCCCCTCCCCCCAATTCAATTAAATTCAATTCAATTTATTTGGCCATTAGACATACAGTTTTAGGCTTCATCAGAATACATTGAAAAACATATAAATACAGGGTGCGTCAGAAAGAACGGATGGATTTCACATGGCAAGAAAATTGTAAAGATTCATCAAATCAAAAATTTATTGTTATCAACATATTCACCAATACATGCAGTTTATTTATGGAAAACAACATTATTCATATGATGTCCTTGGCTTTCAATACAGGCATCGAGGCGTTTTCTGATGTTTGCCATCACTTTCACAGTCATAGCTGGTGCAATTGCCACGATTTCTTCACGAATCGCTGTCTTCAGTTCGTCCAGTGTATGTGATCGATGTTTACAAGCTTACGCCTTCAAATGGTCCCAAAGAAAGAAGTCGCAGGGCGCGAGATCTTACCGTAGCCTCGGACAATCTCAGTGCAATAGAATTTCGTCCAGGTGATTTCTTCTTTAATGTTGAACCTGTGATACGAAATGAAGCTACCCACCGCATAATTGTATTCCGAGTTGGAATCCTAGCGTGACATCCGATGTCGAAATGAGTCCTGAGTGGCGATCACAGACTCTTCATTTTTCAAAAATGTCTCTACGATGAAAGCACGTTGTACACCAGACCAACACCATATTCTCAACTGAAACTGCATTCTATGGCTGACCCAACAGTCGTGGTCCCCCCTCACTATATCTCTCTCCTCGTTGCTTATCGATAGTTTGAAATCCATCCGTTCTTTCTGACGCACCCTTTATATAGTTATATTACTTTTATTATAAAAAGTGATCATATAACTGTATTATATTACTTTTATTATAAAAAGTGTTCATATAACTGTATTATATTACTTTTATTATATATAACTATCTTACTCATGAACACTGTTGCATCTGACCTAACTTATGTAATTTAAATATAAATACATTTAAAAAAACACTAATAAAAGAAACAGAAAAATGTAAATAATACAATGAAAACATGAAATAATTTGAAACTTTTAAATTAAAGAAAACTAACTAAATTGCAATTAAACTTATTTATTAAAATACAATTTCATACAAATTTGTGTTGAAAAACTCAGCAACAGAATAAAAAGGATTATTTAATAACCAATTGTAAAATCTAGTTTTGAAGCTATTGATTGGTAATTTATAATATTGACTTGGGAGCTTATTATATAATTTCATCCCCATAATTAAAAAAGTTTGTGTTGCTCTTGTGTAATGTACAATATGGAATATTAATTTGTTCACTATTTCTAATTTCATGATCATGTATATTGGCCACTAATGAGTAATTGTCGATATTTTGTCGAGTGTAAAGTACTAGATCATATATATATATATATATATATATATATATATATATATATATATACAAATTTATGATTGTTAAAATCCGTGATTGTCTGAATTGTCTGAATTCTGCACTGTTGCCTAAAAAGGCTATGGAGCTGTGAAATTTCTAATTTCTACATTTTTACACCAATTAGTCTGAAATTTTTACCACATATTTTTGACAGTGTGAAAATGCAATACACGAATATTCACGTTGATGTGCAAATTAGTTTACTTGTAATTAATTTTTGTTGTTTTTTAATACTGAATTGTAATTGTCCCAATTTTCAAAGTTTACATAATATTTCTTTAAATTTATATTTAATTTATTGCTGATAGATGTATGTAAAATATGACGCATGCTTTCATATTTTTCCAATTACTTTTTGAGAAAAAGATATTATTCTTTTAGTTAATGTTTAATTGTTTTAAAACTTATCACATCAGCAACACATGGTCATTTGAATAGTTTCAATGGTAGAAGAAAACACATGTGTCAGTTTACTTCACATGCTTTTGCGGACTTATGTGAGAAATTTCACTGAGACTGGAGGAAAACTGCATTTATTAGAGCATTTTGAATGTTACAAAATGTTGAAAATTAGAAACTCGAGAAAACGAGTATCAATGTACAGCATGCATATGATATATACTATCTATATCATTCTTTCCAATACAGATCTGCCACACACATTTTTATCCTACATAACTGAATGAAAAGTAAAATTAGTTATAGTGAAGAAAAATGTTTGTCAGAATGACAGCTGTCAGTTTAAAGAGCTGCACTTCCACGCACGCGCTGGTCCTTTTAAATTCGTCCTGAGGGGCTTTAAACTGTTATAGGGCCAAAATAAGCACAGATTTAGGAAACTGAAACATTATTTTATTTTTTAGAGTTAAAAAACGTTCCAACTTTTTAAGTTTTGTTTTAATTATTTTCACCTATCCATAGCCTTAACCTCATTCAAGAATTACAAATTCCTTTAAAATAGAAAATAGTGATAATTTTACAAAAAAAAACAGTGGATACCACCCAAAGAACTACCAAAATATAAGTATATGGTGCAACAGTGACAGGAAATATTACGTGAACACCATTTCGCATCTTGGTGATGCGGTAATAGTTCAATACAAATCGAAAATGATGACTGATCCTTCTGTTGCCCAAACTTGGTTTCTGGTCCACTTTACTTGAACTCATAGAAAATTCAGTTATGTGCAAATACTGAGTTCGTTCTTGTGGACATGCAATTAAATTTACAGGATTAAAAACGAACCTTTTCCGATGTTTCCCGGAAGAAACTCAAACTACTCAAACTAGTATTTACAACTGTCACAGATAGATAATTACTGAATCCTTTTTTGAATGGTTGCATTCAGTTGACTGAAATTAAAAACAAAAAAAATTCATTGAACTGTGTATCTACTGATGGGAAGTTGAAAACAGACTTTTTTTTTCGCAGAGCGTAGAACAGATTTCGATCAAAGCATGTAAAAATATCTCGATTTCTGCAAAAGAAACTCTTAATTTTTTTTATAATATTTGTAACCTCATATTTCTGCAAAAGAAGTTTTATGTCTATGTTTGTCGTGGAAACAAAAGCGAGAAATCCCCTTGAAACATAAAATTATAAGCTCACTTTGTTGGTATCGAATACAGAGTCCAGATTTGAGAAGCTACAGTACTTTCTGAAAAACGAGCACATTTATCAACAGTAATCTCACTAGAGGTTTTGATTTATCTAGAGAAAATCAAAACTAGACTGGGATTTAATTGACTATTACACGATTAGAAGAAAGGTATAAAGATTAGAAGAAATAAAATATTCTAATACAACAAAATATTAATTGACTTACTAAAATTCTATTTCACTAATGTTAGCTTCACTAAAACCTTTGAACGGAGGCGCCATTTTCAGTTGACTACCTGTGCGGTAAACAAATGACGATCGCGAAGCATGTTTTATAGTACCGTAAGGAATTTGCAGTTTGAAATGTTGGCAAACAAAGAAACAAATGCTAGGAAAGTGATAAAACAAACAAATGCTAGGGAAGTGATAAAATTGTAGCGATTGTTGAAACACGTCCTTTCGTACCGTTTTATTGGTCAAAAGTAGTTTGACGTAGTAAAAGTGTAATAGTCACATTAATTATTTTTTACTTTATAAATGCTGAAGCATTTTTTTATATTTTTGTTCAACGGTGTTTATGTTTCTGAATACAAAGTGAATGTGTGTTAATAAAGTGCTTTTTTTAAATTTTGTAAATCATATCGCGACCGCCAGGAGTCACGACCCCCACTTTGGGAACCACAGCTTTTGGGATATCCACTCTACCTGTTTCCCCGGATCTCCTCCATAACGCCTTATTTTATTGCATTCTTTCATTATCCGTATTTTTCTGGTTCCTCCCAAATTCTGTGTGATGTGTGGAATAATAATGACTCATTTGTCTTTGTTGTTCACTTTAACACTTATTTAAAACTATAAAACTTTATTAAATTAAAACGTTAAAAGTGTTATTCTGGTAATATACCTTAATGACAGACGGGCCCCGTTTCAACACCGGTGTGTTGTCATCATCATCTGTCATTAAGGTATATTACCTCTTTTTAACATTTCATAACACTTTGACGTTTTAATTTAAGGAAGTTTTATAGTATTAATGACTACAGTAGATATTAGTTTTATGTATTTGTTGTATTAGAGTCATCCCTGGTGGTTATCATAATAAGTTACACACTAGATCCGAGAAGGGGTTCAACCCCGACTGAGAAAAATGGAAATTTAATGGGCTATGAAATTTTCAGACTTAATGCATAAAGGAAGTAAATTCACTGTGTCCCATGCCATTAATTTATGAATACGAAATCCCTTCTTTGATAGAAGGCTCCAAGTAAAATTTGTCTGCCATTTCTCGTTATGTTGAATTTCATCACTATATAACTTCTGTAGTTAAAGGCGTAGTTCAGACGTCTCAATAGGGCCTTCTCGGAGCACTTCCTCCTCTTTCTCTTTTTTAATGTAAGAGTGGAACAAGATGCGGAACCAGTTCGTTTATCTCCGGATGACGTCATTAACCGCGACGTTTGAATAAACATCTGCAACCGCTACATGTTGTGTCCAACTCCGAAGAAAGAATGTCCTTATTACCGCAAATGTATGAAGAAATGAAAGTTTTTCGTAGGGAGTCGCAAGTTTCAGTGGGTAACTCTCACCACTTTATTAATCTAAAATTTATTGTTACCTAAATTGAATCAAGACCAGTGTAACAAATGTAATGGAGTACTGAAGGACTTGAGAAAAGAATTTGAAAACAGATTTAAGATTTGAATATTTCTAATTTAAAATAATTGTTTGTGAATTTCTAAGATATTTTGGTTATTTTTAATTAATGAAAACATTACGAAACATATTATTCAACTGTTATTGTAATGAATGTATTAATATTGGCATATTATAAGAATACTTACTTTAACAACCAACATGTTTAATAATTGTAATTTAATTATTATCATTTAATTGAATTTTTTATTAAATATAGTATAAACTTAAAAGAAAAGAAAGATACCAAAAACTACAGTATTTACTAGAAATAAAATATTGTTGTTGTTTAGTCAACTGTCCGAAGGCACGTCTGAACACCTCACAAGTGATACCAACAAGTCGCCACTTAAGAGGTAACTA
Organism: Periplaneta americana; assembly: GCF_040183065.1. NCBI lineage: Eukaryota > Metazoa > Arthropoda > Insecta > Blattodea > Blattidae > Periplaneta > Periplaneta americana. The sequence continues at coordinate 32,777,358 of NC_091123.1, read as the reverse complement.
GGCCAGGAGAGAATAGGGTTGGAGGCCAGTTCCTTGTGCTTAAATAATTACGTAACATGTATAGTTCTTCATGCTTCAGATGTCTCCTTTTTTACTTATTGATATATAATTAGAAAATAAATTTGGCATTTCTCCCGCGACAGTTACACTTAGCTCGTTCATGCTTGTAACATGAATCAACGATCGGTTATCTTCGGGTACTGCGCTTATCTCTTCAGCTGACTACGCTATCTACATTTGCTCTCTGTAACAACTTTTATGCGTTGGCCTTGAGACGCCTGGCGTAGTTAAATAAAATTCTACTACTACTACTACTACTACTACTACTACTGCTGCTTCTAGTACCCTACTGCTATATTGCTTTTATTGTTACTGATGTTACTACTGCTAATGCTACTAATAAAACTATACTCGTAGGCCTACTACTGCTACTATTGCTATTGCTACTGTAGCGACTACCTTTACTGTTACCACTGCTACTATTACTGTTTCAACTACTACAACTGCTGTTTGTACTGGTACTACTACTGCTAATATTGCTAATACTGCTCCTACTACTATTATTTATCTTACCTACTGCTGCTACTGTGTAATTCTGTTACTACAATTACTATTGATATTATCACTGTTACTACTGCTATACACTACGGTTGCTATTAGTATTATTGTTACTGTCACCAAAATTGCTGCTATTGCTACTACAGAGTGAACCAGCCAGGGCTAGACTCCTAACCGCACTCACGGCGGCTGGTTCATACGTAACGACGCTACCATATGCGGAGGATTACTTCCGCGCTTTTGCGGTTAGTATTGCTTAGTGATGTACTTACCGAATTCACAATTCATGTTAGAAATGACGTCTTTGTGATATCTGGCAGGCTGCACATCTCCTGAAGACATGTCCAGCAACTCACCGCAGATCGCTCTCCGAAATGGCTCGAATTTCGTGCCGGATATTTTGTTTGACTTCCTCAAGTGAATGTAGGTTATTTGCGTAAACTTTACTTTTAACCACCGAAGTGGAACCATGCTTCGTCACTATAAAAATTAAGGTGGGGTCAAGTAGCCCATCATACACTGACTGTTGGAAACACATGCAAAACCTAAGTCTACTCTGATAATCGGGTTCCGTTGAACTCTGAACTATAGAATTTTGGAAGGTTTTAATTTTAATTGTTTCGTACCTCTTATCACTGAAGACTGTGACACCCCTACCTGCTGAGCTACATGGCAGGATGATGCAGGACTTCTCTCTAATCGGTGGCCAATTTCATCTAACATCTCCTCAGTGAGAACACGCTTCACATATGTTCGTTTCTTATCCAATACTGATCCAGTTGTACGAAATTTCTTTACTAAATTGTAAATCATTGCTTTAGAAGGCCCTGGCTAATCAGGAAATGACTCACGGAAGTTTGTTACAACTGTTCTCCAAGATTCCTATTTCATAAGCTGCCGTAAATAAACACTCGTTGTTGAAGGCTATATTTAATAATGAACACACTACTGCACTCTAAATGTACGGTATACAGCTGCACCCTCACTGTGTGAACGTGTTTACGTAACTAAACGTACGCGAGCAAGAGGTCTGATCACTGCGATAGCGCAGCAGTTACTACGCATACGACTTTTCGCTGACGCCGGTCTAGCTCTGGCTGACTCACTCTGTACTAATGCTGTTATTATTACTACTATTGCTGCTACTACTGCTGCTACCATCAATGCTGTAACTTACTAATATCGCTGCTACTGCTACTGCAATTACTACTACTGCTACTACTATTACTGTAACTACTACTACTGCTACTACTATTACTGCTACTGCTAATACTACTACTACTATTACCATTGCTACTTCTGCTACTGCTACTACAATTACTACTATTGCTGATACTATTACTACTATAACTACTACTGTTGTTGCTACTATTACTGCTACTGCTAATATTACTGCTGCTACTACTATTACCACTACTACTACTACTGCTGCTACTACTACTACTACTACTACTACTACTGCTATTATTAATACTGCTCCTACTGCTGGTACTAATGTTGTTGCTACTGTTACTATTTTACTATTACTAGTACTGCTGCTACTGTTACTATTACTTCTAATGCTGATACTATTACATTTACTGTTCATGCTATTTTTACTGTTTTTACAACTGCTGCTATTTTAGTGTTACTATTACTGCACCTACTATCACTACTACTACTACTACTGTTATTTTACTGTTACTACTGTTCTATATTAATGTCACTACTATTGCTGCTGTTTTAATATCATTACTACTGCTGCTATTTTTGTGTTACTGCTACCGCTGCTTACAAATACGTATATCTGCATTATGAGAAATTAGTGGAGAGAAAGCATTTATAAAAATGAAGATGGTGGTGGATAGGACACATTTAGAGAGAGGAAGATCGAACTTATCCAAAAGCAAGGATTGGAATCTACAAGACATTAGAAGAAGAGGAAGACTGAAAAGAACTTGTAAAAGAACAGTGGTAAAGGATGCAGAAGTATGTGGCAAAACATGGAGGAAAGTAGAAGTGCTTCACAAACGCCCTAAGGTCCTTATGGAACAAAAAAACATACTACTACTACTATTACTAATACTACTAGGTCTGCTACTACTACTACTACTAATACTATTACTAATACTAATAGGCCTGCTACTACTATTACTAATACTACTAGGCCTGCTGCTACTACTACTACTATTATTACTATTACTATTACTACTACAAGGCCTGCTACTACTACTACTACTACTACTACTACTTCTGATACTATTACCGTTACTACTAATACTGTTCCTATGACATTATAATTACTGGAGCTACTATCGTAGTACTATATCTATTGATACTGTTACTACTACTGCAGCTACTTCCGCTACTGACTATTGTTACTGATACTACTACCGGTACTGTTGTTATTACCGTTACTACTAATACTGTTTCTATGACATTATAATTACTGCAGCTACTATCGTAGCACTAGATCTATTGGTACTGTTACTACTACTGCAGCTACTTCCGCTGCTGACTTATTACTGATACTACTACCGGTACTGTTATTACCGTTACTACTAATAGTTCCTATGAATGATTACTGCAGCTAATATCGTAGCACTAGATCTATTAGTACTGTTACTACTCCTGCTGCTACTTCCGCTACTGACTATTATTACTTAAACTACTACTGGTACTGTTATTACCGTTACTACTAATACTGTTCCTATGAATGATTACTGCAGCTAATATCGTAGCACTAGATCTATTAGTACTGTTACTACTCCTGCTGCTACTTCCGCTACTGACTATTATTACTTAAACTACTACTGGTACTGTTATTACCGTTACTACTAATACTGTTCCTATGAATGATTACTGCAGCTAATATCGTAGCACTAGATCTATTGGTACTGTTACTACTACTGCTGCTACTTCCGCTACTGACTATTATTACTGATACTACTACCTTTACTGTTGTTATTACCGTTACTACTAATGCTGTTCCTATGAATGATTACTGCAGCTACTATCGTAGCACTAGATCTATTGGTACTATTACTACTACTGCTGCTGCTTCCGCTACTGACTACTATTACTGATACTACTACTGCTACTATTGTTACCAACTAAAACAGTAACTTCTTGGGGCGAGTTTGAGTATACATGCAGTTAACGCTAGCATGAATATAAATGAAAGTTTTCGTTGCGATTGTTACAGGAATTAAAACTGTTTATTATAAGTTGGCAAACATTTGGAGTGTCCCCACCGATGTCGCCTTCGAACACTGTGGTTTTCGCGGTATGAATTGTGAAAGACGAAGTTGGGGGGCCCAGTCTGCTTCATTCACAAGGGAAGTTCAAATCTCGAGAAGAGCCTTCCCGCATTATAGCGCGCTACTTGTGGGAGTTAGGCTGCAAGTTGAGAACAAAGTTTCCTCAACTATTCTTGCCGGAGGATTATAGAAAGAACCCTTGGTTAGATCAGACGAGTGGCTGTATAATTAAGTTTGTTCTCGCAGTTCCGTCGATACCTGAGCAATAAACAAACCGTGGTGACGTCATAATCCCTACTCTGAGCGCCTCTGACTGGCGAAGTAATGGCGCTCGATTTGAAAGGGGTTCTCGGCGATCTGCTCTCCACAGAGGCATCACGCAGTGTGCTACTTATGTTGCGATTTATTTTCTAGATTTTGGGAAAGAAAAGGTAATTGGGTGATGAAATTGAAGGGAGTATGATAGGTGATATTGGTACCTATTTTTTGTGGAATACTAATATTTTGAATTTTCTGTTTAAGGGGTTAGATACAGCTTACAGCAGTAAACTTTTTGGAAATATTCAACATTTTTTTTCCTCCATTACTGTATCTTGTACAATAATGAAAATTGGTATGTGTAAAACACTGTCATTCTCCTATAAGAAAAAAAATATTTTTACAATTTAAAATAATCGTTTACATTTTGTTCTCAAAATTCAAAATGGTGGCAGTTTACTGTGCAGTGATGAAGCGTTTCCCTCATAACTCATAAACTTGTTAATTTTTTTCATGTTCTATCTCTTTCATTTTATTGCTGAAACTTATATTTACAATATCATGCTCTTTCAACTAAATTCCTTAATAAATAATATATTTTTTTTATTTTTGTGTTACAAGAAAATACTGATATTTGACCATTTTTAAAATGAATTTATTTTTTATCAGACAATCTTTCAAAGATAGACAAGTAATCTTGCATCATATTGTAGATATAACATTCATAAATACACTCAAAAATTTTCATCACATAATGTTGGGTAGTTTTTTAGCTATGTGGGAAACACTTCATCACTGCACAGTGAACTGAATTTTGAAAAAAAAATGTAAATAATTTTCTTTAAATCGTAAAAATATTTTTTTCATATAGCAGAAGGACAGTGTTTTACACATACTAATTTTCATTATTGTACAAGATACAGTGATGGAGGAAAAAAAATGTTGAATATTTCCGAAAATTTACCGTTGTAAGCTGTACCTAACCCCTTAATTTGATGTAGAAACAAGTAGGGCTAATATGATACAGCAAAAAAACAAAGTCGGGCTAATCTGATACAGACTTTAAAAATGATAAAATCTCATTTTAAAAATGTTTAAAACTGATTATGGAAGTACATTTTATGCTCTTTAAGAAGCAATACTCAACAAAGTTAAAAAAATCATTATTAGGTTTATAAATCCTACATTTTAAAAAAGACAGTTATGTATGTTGAAAAACTTTTGACTTGATGCTCGATTACTTTTATATATATATATATATATATATATATGGCCGAGGTTTGAACTGAGGTCCTCTGTCGTCGAAAGTCAGCACTCCCTCCAGCCGTAATCACACCATTATCGGATCCACAATCGCAACTGGAGTGACAAATACGTGTAGAGCGCTTCTGAGTCAATTTATATCCAAGAGCACGAGGATAGTGTGAAGGTCGTCCGCGTGCTGTTTCTTCGACATCGCGACCTAAGACAACATATGACATCATATTGGTAATGGACAGAAGTCATGCCACAGACGTGATTTAAATCCCAGTTGGAGCTGCGCGCTGTAACTTCGCCTACTCTGTCAGTCATTTAAATCAGTCTCTTAACGACACCATACACACAGATAAATCTCTACAAATCTAAATCCACAGGTAAATCCCCTCTTGTTTGGGCGAAAAGTATTAAGACTTTCGACCTTGAGATAAGTCTCTAGAGTTCAGCGGCTGCTTGAATTTTTCAGACAATAGCGCTCTCCAAATTTAGTGATGGAAAAAGTAAACATACAAACAAACGATACTGCAATCATGTTGCCGAGATTTCGTCACTATTTCGTTTTAAAAAGTTTTTGTAACGTTACAACAACAAAATTACAGAGATGCTATTTAAGAATGGTGCTAAAAATGGCGAAAAAATGACGCAGAACCAGAAGAAATAACCATTTCTCGAATAATCTTATTTCTCCGCGGGAAATAATATTGATTTCAACGGCCTCTTACGACTTTTTGTTGAATTCTAAGTATGAAGAAGTACATTGTATATCATCCACTGGCTCCACCAAACGTGCCGACATCATAGCAATTGATAACAATCAAAAGATTAGCTTCATAATCGATCCCACTATAAGATTTGAGGGTGCCGAATTCCAACCACAAGAAGTAGATCTGGAAAAGAAAAGACATTATGAACCCTGCTTTCCTTATCTGGAAGAGAAATACCACATACCCGTTTGTCGCTGGGAAGTAATTGGGTTGCTCTTTGGTGCAAGGGGCACTATATCAAGATTTTGTATCAATTTCTTTCATCGTTTCCATATCGATCTTTTGGAACTTCAAGATATAGCCATTAATGTTTTAAGACATTCCTTGTTAATTGTAAATAACCATCTGTACAGCTCTATATATGAAAAATAAATTATTCATGTCGAGGATAGCTGGCCCCCAAAAATAAATTAAATTAAAATAAAATAAAATAAAATTTAAATTTAAAATAGAATATTGTTGATCTACAATTAATTTAGGTGCTGTTATCGCTCGGTACCCCTTTTTCAAGGGCAGCTATTTTTTTTGGATTCTTCTCTCTAAATTAATCTGAGAGTGTATGGGCAACCATGCAACTCAGACATACTTCTAGAGGCAAGCCTATACCGATAAGTGTTCGACAAGTCTTTGAGTGTATGGGGGGACCTGTAAAAATCTCTTGTGGCCATCGATCAATAAACGTATTTACCAAATCAGTATTTATACGATTCCTATTATCGGTTTTGACGATAATCAGCTGACTGAAAATCAGTTCCACAATCACTGAAATTACAAAGTCACTAAGGTCCACAATAAACCTGGAACGGAAACGACAACGGGAACGAGAACGGAAAATTAGTTAAAATACATATATTTAAATGTGAGAATTCACAATTAACGAGAAGCTTGTTTTCTTATTTATTTATTTATTTTTCTTCCGACAACCATGATCTTCGTCTTGTTTGCATTTATCTTCATCTCATACTGTTCACAGATGTCATTTAGCTCCAGAAGCATATCCCTTAGTATCGTGTCTTCTTCAACTACCAACGCTATATTATCAGTAAATCTTATGCAATTTATTCTTATTCCTTCTACTATCACCCCTCCGAGGTTCTGACAACAGGGGGTGATAGTAGGAGGAAGAAAAATAAAGTGTATAAGATTTGCTGATGCTCATTAATTTATTCTCACTTCTTTTGTTTTCTATCGTCGCCTGACGACCGGATTGTTGTTATTGTCGGTTGTAAGATGAAAACAGAGTTTATTTTGGGTCCTAAATTTAATTATTTCAATTTACTAAAATTAAATGTTCAAAATGTTCTGAAGTGTTGGCTAGATAGTAATACATCCTATTTCGGAATTTCTCTGCATAGCATTGCCATAATATCAAAATCATACATATAAACGTAGATTTAAATTTCGTCATTTTTCTTATTTGCTATACTATTTCACATTTTTAAAGAGGAGGTTTATAAGATACGACCATAATATTCCCAATTATTAGTTTGTGTGACTACCTGAAATAATCTGTAATCAACAATAGATTTTTAGTTTTATTCTCTTCAGGTCTAATGAGCAATAAGAGAATCGAGATTGCCAGACGACGTTAAGAAACAAAAGATGTAAAAAAATGAATGAGATGTATTATTATTTTTTTCTCTTTCTTACATTGGTTTTTATATTCATAACAAATTATCCATGTAATATGTAATATTCAAAATTTTGTTTTGTAAATGGTATACTTTGTCTTCTAGGCAATTCCTGTTTAGGGAAAGTGTTTAATAATAATAATAATAATAATAATAATAATAATAATAATAATAATAATAATAATAATAATAATAATAAACAATACTCAATACTATTTCAGATTTAAACATCATAATATAGGGGTGCCATTTTAAATTTTTTTGTGCATTTAATTTCCTCCCGAGTCTCATTTATACTTGTTACTGTTGCTCTAAGACATTTGGATTTTTCCACCTCATCAAAGAATAAATTTACAATTTTTATATTTCCATTTCGTACTATGTTTTAGTCACGAGAGACAATCATGTACTTTGTGTTTTCGGGATTTACTTCCAAATATTATTATTATTATTATTATTATTATTATTATTATTATTATTATTATTATTATTATTATTATTATTATTATTATAATAACAATGTTTGAAACATAATTAAATCCTTTAAATTGAGGAAAAAAAAGTAAATTTCTTTCAATAATATTCTTTATATATTATAATAATGTAAGTTTAATGAAATTAATAACAGCCCATAAAATACATTAGCTATACTTCAATAGCGACGAAAAGCGGGTGGATTTGCAATATTTATGCTAGTATTGAAGGAAGTGGTATGGAATGGTAACGTGGGGAAGATATCTGCTGTCGCACAAGGGGAATGTCAAATTACAGCGTTGTGTGTGACAACTTCCTGTTCCGAATTCGTTACAAAACCATTAACGGTGGTAGGCTGGGCAGTGTCTTGCGGAGGGCGCTGATACTGCCACAAGAAGCCGTGTCCTCGTGCAGGTAAGATACAACTTCTTGTGCACCCTCTTCCTAGTATTGATCAGCTTCTCTCCACACGGCGGGCGGGCCTGTTCCAATGAGACAGTATCTCATCTACAGCTTCACGATGCTCCATACATATTCCAGACACTGGAGTACCCACTTTTTAGACCAATGATCGAATGCAGTTACGTTTCCAAGTATGGACTCCTGAATCTCCACTTACATTCATTTAAATACAGTCTGTCCAGCTTAAAGTATTATTATTCGTTGAGAAGGTTTTATCTTCCAGTCTGCTCTCAAAAAATCGAAAAAGTTAGAATTTATAAAACAATTTATGTTACCGGTTCTTCGGTGTGGTTGTGAAACTTAGACACTCACTTTGAGAGAGGAACAGAGGTTAAGGGTATTTGAGAATAAGGTGCTTAGGAAAATATTCAGGGCTAAGAGGTATGAAGTTACGGGAGAATGAAGAAAGTTACACAAGCGAATAGGGATTATAAAGAATGGACACTGAGCGAATTTTCCTGTGTTTTGTTTCTCTGTGCGCCAGCGTTTAGTTCCACTTTCAAGCGCTAGAGGTTAGTGTAATCGAGCATACGCTAAGATAATAATTGAGAATAGAGTTGAGACACAGGATCCAAACATTGCCTACCTTATTGCATAATACAGTAACGCTTTGGTTCAAATAAATTCAAGTTAACAGCTTTTCCTTATTTCTCAGTGACAAACTAGTTGTAATAATAATTTTTTATATTCCAGATATACTAAAGTATATTATAAAATAATATAATACATTATAAAATTAAGTATCGAATTCGTTTAATATTTGTATATAACATTATATAGGTAGGCCTATATAGTTTTACTTCTCGTAAGAGTTTTGTTTTTCCATTTTCATTGCTATCAAATCATTACATATTTTAATTGTTGTTGAGGTCAATGTCTCAACTCTCATTATAAAGGAACTCTAGAGTCTAGACATTACAGTTAATGACGGATTTATTATTTTATGGATCCAATTTATTTTATTTGAGTACATAATGTACCTAGATGTATTAATTATATGTGTTATATTTTCGCTGTGTCGACTGCTAGCTGGTGTGATGTCAGCGCCAACTCTAGGGAGAAAGCAGAATCTCACGCTTTAGCTGGCTTGAAGGTCATTGAAATCAGTCCGGCTACATCAAAGGTACCGACGCGAAGTGTCCATTCTTTATAATCCCTATTCGCTGGTTACACAATGCAGAACTGCATGCATTTTATTCTTCACCTGACATAATTAGGAACATTAAATTTTGAGATGAGCAGGACATGTAGCACGTATGGGCATATAGAGTGTTAGTTGGGAGGCCGGAGGGAATAAGATATTTGGGGAGGCCGAGACGTAGATGGGAGGATAATAATAAAATAGATATTTTGAGGGAAGTGGGATATGATGGTAGGGACTGGATTAATCTTCCTCAGGATAGGGACCGATGGCGGGCTTATGTGAGGGCGGCAATGAACCTACGGGTTCCTTAAAAGCCATAAAGAAGGAAGGATGTTCAGCTTAAAACACCATTAAAATAAGTTGCTATAACTGAAAATATATTACATTGACGTATGAGTTCGTAAGGCTTTCGTTCCTCATCACAGCTCTGCATTGTTAGGAGATTGTTTATCGTTTATCATTTGTCTTATTTTTTGTTAAGTATATTTATACATACTTTAATATTTTCCTAAGCACATTATTTTCGAACACCCTTAACCTCTGTTCCTCTCTCAAAGTGAGAGAACAACCAGTATTACAACTGTTTTAAAAAATGCTAACTTTAAGTTTTTTTGAGAACAGATTGGATGACAACAGCTTCTCAACCGAATAATAATACGCATTTCCCATATAATTTATTCTGCGTTTAATTTAGTCTCGAGTGTCATTTATATTTGTTACTGTTGCTATAGCATTTACATACTTGTATTTATGTATATGTTTTAATGTTGTTAATATTAGGTATACTTTGTTGGATGTAGACTCATGTTTCTTACTGAAGCTGTCTTCCTATTTCTTCCATTTTTGCCGATAATAATAAAATGATTGTAATTTATAAATTATGTTTTTAAGTAAATTGCTCTTTTTCTATATGTATAACGTTTCTTCAACATAGCTGCTTTTTTAAAATAAATACGGTACTTAGTTCTGAATAACATGACACAAGTCAATTACACATAAGCAACATAAAAATGAATAAATTCTGAAGCTCTCAGACGATAATGAATAATTTAATGATAAAAGGAAAATTTGAAGCAATTGCCCTGTTTTAACAAGAGTAGAAGAATTTATAATGTGTTAGGAACACAATGATAAAATTATATTTTGAGGAGCAATATTTTTGGTGACATGATAAAGGGACTGAATTTTTGCGAAAGCGTAAATACTGTATTTTACGAGAAAAATTGTGTCGTCTTTATAAAGACAACGATAAAATTCATTACAGAAAACTCCTAGGAAGAGCAGCGCCGAGGACGTGCGGCAACTTCTTTTACACCTCTGTAACGCAGATACTCTTGCTACAGGCGCCCTGCTATTTGTACTATTAATGCAAGCTAATGTAGAATAATAATATACTGTACGTAGTAGCCTACCCGACCTACGCAATGTTAGTACACTTCTCACTTCATACTTTCAGTTACTGTACATCAATTTTCTGCTGTAGTTCGTTAGGCTCTATACTTACAATAACAGCGGATCTAGATTCATTGTGTGCTCTTTTCTTCAGACTTCCCCCAGTTCAGCATGAGTCTCTTTTCTTGAGATACTCTTCTGGATTTAGTTTCTCTTTTTCTTCTTTTTCTGAATTTAGTGTGTGTCCTCTTCGCGATTTTCCTGGATTTAGGTTGTCCTTTTTTGTGAGTTTCCTATATTTATATGAGTCCTGTTTCTTGTGATTTTCTTGGATTTAGTTTGACTATTTTCTCGTGATTTTCTTGCATTTAAGTATATCCTCATTCTAGTGATTTTCCTGGATTTAGATGTGTCCTTCTTCTGGTTTTAGCTGTGTAATTTTTCTAGCGGTTTTGCTCAATTTAAGTTTGTTTTTTTCTTGTGAATTTCCTGGATTTGGGTTGTCCTTTATTGTGATTACTTTCCTTGATTTATGTGTGCCCCGTTTCTATTGATTTTCCTGGATTCAAGTGTGCTCCTTTTCTTGTGATTTTCATGAATTTATGTAGTGTATGTCCTTTCTCTTGTGATTTTCCTGGACTTAAACGCGTTTTCTTTCATGTGATTTTCCTGGATTTAGCTGTCTCCTTTTTGTTGTGATTTACCTGGATATCTGTGTGTCTTTTTCTTATGATTTCCCTGAATTTATGTGTGTCCTATTCCTTGTATTTTTTCTGGATTTATATGTGTCTTTTTCTTCTGAATTTCCTGAACCACCGGCGTGGCTCAGCCGGTTAAGGCGCTTGCCTGCCGATCTGAAGTTGCACTCGGGCGCGAGTTCGATTTCGATCCACGCTTGGGCTGATTATCTGGTTGGGTTTTTTCCGAGGTTTTCCCAAACCGTAAAATGAATGCCAGGTAATCTATGGCGAATCCTCGGCCCCATCTCGCCAAATACCATCTCGCTATCACCAATCTCATTGACGCTAAATAACCGCGTAAGTGATACAGCGTCGTTAAATAGCCAACTAAAAAAATAACCCTGAATTTAAGTGTCTCCTTCTTCGTATGATTTCCCTGGATTCAAGCTGTTCTTTTTATTGCGATTTTTCTGAATTTAGATGTATCCTTTTTTCTTCTGATTTTAGTATGTGTTTTCATGCGATTTTCCTGGATTTATGTGTATTTAATTCTTGTGATTTTCCTGGACTTAGGTTGTCCTTTTTCTAGTGATTTTCATAGATTTATATGTGTCCTTTTTCTTCTGACTTTCTTGGATTCAAGTCTTTCCTTTTTCCTGGATTTGGATATCTCCTTTTCTTGCGATTTTCCTGGATTTAGGTGTGTCCTTTTTTGTGATTTTCCTGGATTTGGTGTGTTCCTTTTTGTAAGTCTTTGGATTTACTGTGCTGTTTTTCTCGTAATTTTTTTGGTTTGTGTGTTGTTTTCCTTGTGATTTTAATGATTTTCAGTGTGTCTTTGTTCTTGTGATTTTCCTAGATTTAGTGTGTCTTTTTTGTGATTTTTCTGGATTAAAACGTCATTTTTTATGTTTATTAATTATTTTGTAATGTCCTATTTTGTGATTTTTCTGAGATTTTCTTTGATTTAACGTGTCATTTTCTTGTAATTTTCATTAAACATAGTGAGTGTCTTTTTTCGACTGTTTGTCCAGAATTATTGCTTCATTTTTCTTATGATTTTCTTGGATTTGATGTGTCCTTTTATTATGAGTTTCCTATATTCAGTATATGTCCCCTCCCTTGTGATTTTCCTGAATTTAGTGTGTGTCTATTTTCTCCTTTATTAATAGGGGCCTACGTGTTCTTTTTCTCGCCTGGATGTACTATTTGAACTTTCCTTGAGATTTTCTCGAAGTTGGTGTTATTATTATTATTATTATTATTATTATTATTATTATTATTATTATTCGACAGGAGTAGGCTACGTGCCGGCACCTGGTTTCCCCTTCTCCCTTCATCATCCTCACCCATTCTCTATACTAAACTTACACGAATACTTACATTCACCCTAGTACACAACATAACTCTCCACAATAAAGTTTCTGGAGGATTGCATGGATTAGGATATCCTGTGTGAATGCCTTGTCCAAAAGACTTAGAGTGACAGTTTATCGTATCGGAAAAGTTTAAACATTATGCACAGAATGGCTCTCCGAAATGGTGTGCACTTGAAAAATTGGTGGCATTTCTGCCATCTATCTGCAATATGCGGAACCCGAATCACGTAAGTGAAGTGGGTAGGCATTGGATATACACACATTTGTAATATATTATTATGTCTATTATTTAAATCTTTGATCGGCCGGTTTCAATTGTTGAGATAAAAAATTAATATAGCATATATATTTTAAATTATTTTTGATTCTTATTTTATGTCTGAATTTGAATTGAGAATCATTTTTAATACAAGATAAACAAAATTAAGAGAGCAATTTTGATTGCTTTAAAAGTTGTTTCGCTCTATAGTGATTGGTATGTGTACGTAAACAGTTCCCTACCTTTAATTTATTAACTTTTAAGGTCATTTTTTTAACTTCTAGTGCATCTTTATGTAAATGTACGGGCATGTATTTTATTGATCATTTTTCAGTTCTTTTTAGTTCATGAACATCCGACCTCTAGCAATAATCTTTCACTTAATTTTGTAACGCCCTATTTCTGTTAAGTTTTATTGTGATGCAGATTACAAAACTCGACTTGCACAGCCACTAGAAGAGTCTGAGCCCTAACTATTCGATAGGTCGGCTGCGGTTCTATCTGCTCATCAGAAGAACGTGATGCATGTGTCATTTGCTTGCAGAGCTTAAGGCGACGACGTGTCCGGCTTATTTATGATGAGAAGCGAGTCGACAGCATTGCTGCTCTCATCGGCTTTTCTTGTCCGCCGTGAGGGACCTCCTAGCCTTACCGAAAAATCAGAGTCGCAAGTCCGACGCGTGTTAGTGTTGGGTGCTTTAGCGGCGAGAATCTGTCAGCTTCAAATAAATAGAGCCTTGCCAAATACAGCAACAGAGACATATTGATAATTATGAGCATGAGAGGAAGGGAAACAACTCGAGCGCGCGTCCTTGTAAGGCAATTGGAGGTTGCGGAGAATAAATTATGTGAGCTCCTAGCCGTTAGGCTACTTATCTCACTCCGTGTGTCCCCGTTTCATTGAAGAAACTTAGAAAAATATTGCAAGACAAGGGCTAAAATATAGACAGCAATGGTTACTTTCGCCAAAGAATAATTTATTTATGAATATTGTAGGATTTTAGATTGTGAATCCAAATTTATTTTCTGCAATGCTTCGGAGTTGCTCACAACTTTAATTCTGTAGGTCGTGCTGTTAAATATATACTGGGTGTTCAGTTCAAAGTGTGTCATGGCTCGCTGTATGCCGTCATGTGGCTAGCCGATGAGCCTAGAGAATTCAATCTTCCTACATTTCCGCAGAGGCGTATTAACTATGAGCCAGAGAAGTTGCCTAGCAAGTACGGCGTTCATTCTGGAGAGTACTTACCGATACGTACGGTAACTCCAGTAGTGGCAGGAATGTGAACTGTTTGGAAACACGTACTGTCGGGATATGGGGAGAGGGTTAAGACGATTACTTACGTATTTGTTGACATTAACTTCGACGGTCAACATGGACACGGAGCATTTGATTTGTGTTGTGGAATGTTGCCGTACGCAACCGATGGTAACAAATCCCTGCGTACGACTTGCCGGCTCAAAACACAGTTCGAAAGAGATTATGGTAGTACACAGACCGTACAGACCGCCATCTGTTGCTACGACGTTCAAGTTATACTGTACACGTTCTCAAGTTCAGATTGAACGCCTTGAATAATAGGCAACTTCTCTGACATATAAGCTGAAACTCGCTTCAAATCGGTGACTCAACAACAGTGACGTCATGACACACTTTGAAATGAACACCCAGTATAGAAATGCCGTCCATTGTGCACGCTTGACTAGTCGAAATATACATTATTCTAAAACTTTGCTTACAGGGACTGCGTTTATGGTTGTCTCCGACTGTTTCGCTTCTGCTAACCGTCGTTCACAATTTGATACCATAAATGCAGCTCCGATTTTGAGACAGATGAATGGATTGTGGATATAACCCGTGCGTACGAAAGTTCGAGTTTGTACTCGAGACATTAGAAAAAGTATTAGAAAAGTCGACGAAAATGTAAATAAAAACTTAATAAAATTAGCAATGCCTGCAATAATCGATTTAATTAATTAAGTCGTTGTTTTCCTGTTAAGGTATGATATTTTTATTGGAATTCTAAAAAGAATGCATTGATTGTTAATACAGAGTTAACCATTCATTGGATGTTATATAGAATTTGAAATTGATGACATAAAACAGATTGTAATTCATGGACTGTCTTTTATTTATAATATGCTATCAATTAGTAATTTTAACTGAATTATAATAATTAAAACATTGATTTTATCTAATATTTTGATAACGTTAATTGCTGATACAGACGGTTTATTGTATAGCGTATTTCAGGCAAAGGTTGCTTTCAAGTTTCGAAAGAACTAACTTTTTAATTTGACATAGGCTAATTTATAATACATGCATTTGTTTCTGTCTCAAGTTTTGAAAATGATAGGAATTATTTATACAGTATAAACTGATTTACAATTCAAGCATTGATTGCTATCTAAAACTTCACAACTTCTCATTTTATTATAGATGCAGACTAATTGAAAAGTATGATCGCAAAATCTCTCAGTCCATTTGGCCATTTTTATTATATTATATGTGTGTGTGTTTGTGTTTGAGGCCTCTATCACTAT